>NW_028283380.1:642500-905000 GCF_059441005.1 Hippichthys cyanospilos
ATGTTGACTATAAATCATAAACTAAGCATTTTTCAGCTGAAATAATGAATGTAGTCCTCTTAATTCTTGCTTCTAAAGCATACGCAAGCAGAAATTTCAATGTACAATGATGTTTTTAAAAAAACAGTCAAAATGTGCTCCACTCGGGCTGAAAACGCTTGTTTGGGACATGACATTAATGTTGACTATAAATCATAAACTAAGCATTTTTCAGCTGAAATAATGAATGTAGTCCTCTTAATTCTTGCTTCTAAAGCATACGCAAGCAGAAATTTCAATGTACAATGATGTTTTTAAAAAAACGGTCAAAATGTGCTCCACTCGGGCTGAAAACGCTTGTTTGGAACATTTCATTAATGTTGACTATAAATCATAAACTAAGCATTTTTCAGCTGAAATAATGAATGTAGTCCTCTTAATTCTTGCTTCTAAAGCATACGCAAGCAGAAATTTCAATGTACAATGATGTTTTTAAAAAAACGGTCAAAATGTGCTCCACTCGGGCTGAAAACGCTTGTTTGGAACATTTCATTAATGTTGACTATAAATCATAAACTAAGCATTTTTCAGCTGAAATAATGAATGTAGTCCTCTTAATTCTTGCTTCTAAAGCATACGCAAGCAGAAATTTCAATGTACAATGATGTTTTTAAAAAAAACAGTCAAAATGTGCTCCACTCGGGCTGAAAACGCTGTTGGGGACATTTCATTAATGTTGACTACAAATCAAAAACTAAGCATTTTTCAGCTGAAATAATGAATGTAGTCCTCTTAATTCTTGCTTCTAAAGCATTCGCAAGCAGAAATTTCAATGTACAATGATGTTTTTAAAAAAACAGTCAAAATGTGCTCCACTCGGGCTGAAAACGCTGTTGGGGACATTTCATTAATGTTGACTATAAATCATAAACTAAGCATTTTTCAGCTGAAATAATGAATGTAGTCCTCTTAATTCTTGCTTCTAAAGAATACGCAAGCAGAAATTTCAATGTACAATGATGTTTTTAAAAAAACAGTCAAAATGTGCTCCACTCGGGCTGAAAACGCTTGTTTGGGACATTACATTAATGTTGACTATAAATCATAAACTAAGCATTTTTCAGCTGAAATAATGAATGTAGTCCTCTTAATTCTTGCTTCTAAAGCATACGCAAACAGAAATTTCAATGTACAATGATGTTTTTTAAAAAACGGTCAAAATGTGCTCCACTCGGGCTGAAAACGCTTGTTCGGAACATTTCCTTAATGTTGACTATAAATCATAAACTAAGCATTTTTCAGCTGAAATAATGAATGTAGTCCTCTTAATTCTTGCTTCTAAAGCATACGCAAGCAGAAATTTCAATGTACAATGATGTTTTTAAAAAAAACAGTCAAAATGCGCTCCACTCGGGCTGAAAACGCTGTTGGGGACATTTCATTAATGTTGACTACAAATCAAAAACTAAGCATTTTTCAGCTGAAATAATGAATGTAGTCCTCTTAATTCTTGCTTCTAAAGCATACGCAAGCAGAAATTTCAATGTACAATGATGTTTTTAAAAAAAGGGTCAAAATGTGCTCCACTCGGGCTGAAAACGCTTGTTTGGAACATTTCATTAATGTTGACTATAAATCATAAACTAAGCATTTTTCAGCTGAAATAATGAATGTAGTCCTCTTAATTCTTGCTTCTAAAGCATACGCAAGCAGAAATTTCAATGTACAATGATGTTTTTAAAAAAAACAGTCAAAATGCGCTCCACTCGGGCTGAAAACGCTGTTGGGGACATTTCATTAATGTTGACTACAAATCAAAAACTAAGCATTTTTCAGCTGAAATAATGAATGTAGTCCTCTTAATTCTTGCTTCTAAAGCATACGCAAGCAGAAATTTCAATGTACAATGATGTTTTTAAAAAAACAGTCAAAATGTGCTCCACTCGGGCTGAAAACGCTTGTTTGGAACATTTCATTAATGTTGACTATAAATCATAAACTAAGCATTTTTCAGCTGAAATAATGAATGTAGTCCTCTTAATTCTTGCTTCTAAAGCATACGCAAGCAGAAATTTCAATGTACAATGATGTTTTTAAAAAAACAGTCAAAATGTGCTCCACTCGGGCTGAAAACGCTTGTTTGGGACATGACATTAATGTTGACTATAAATCATAAACTAAGCATTTTTCAGCTGAAATAATGAATGTAGTCCTCTTAATTCTTGCTTCTAAAGCATACGCAAGCAGAAATTTCAATGTACAATGATGTTTTTAAAAAAACAGTCAAAATGTGCTCCACTCGGGCTGAAAACGCTTGTTTGGGACATTACATTAATGTTGACTATAAATCATAAACTAAGCATTTTTCAGCTGAAATAATGAATGTAGTCCTCTTAATTCTTGCTTCTAAAGCATACGCAAACAGAAATTTCAATGTACAATGATGTTTTTTAAAAAACGGTCAAAATGTGCTCCACTCGGGCTGAAAACGCTTGTTCGGAACATTTCCTTAATGTTGACTATAAATCATAAACTAAGCATTTTTCAGCTGAAATAATGAATGTAGTCCTCTTAATTCTTGCTTCTAAAGCATACGCAAGCAGAAATTTCAATGTACAATGATGTTTTTAAAAAAAACAGTCAAAATGCGCTCCACTCGGGCTGAAAACGCTGTTGGGGACATTTCATTAATGTTGACTACAAATCAAAAACTAAGCATTTTTCAGCTGAAATAATGAATGTAGTCCTCTTAATTCTTGCTTCTAAAGCATACGCAAGCAGAAATTTCAATGTACAATGATGTTTTTAAAAAAACAGTCAAAATGTGCTCCACTCGGGCTGAAAACGCTTGTTTGGGACATTACATTAATGTTGACTATAAATCATAAACTAAACATTTTTCAGCTGAAATAATGAATGTAGTCCTCTTAATTCTTGCTTCTAAAGCATACGCAAACAGAAATTTCAATGTACAATGATGTTTTTAAAAAAACGGTCAAAATGTGCTCCACTCGGGCTGAAAACGCTTGTTTGGGACATTACATTAATGTTGACTATAAATCATAAACTAAGCATTTTTCAGCTGAAATAATGAATGTAGTCCTCTTAATTCTTGCTTCTAAAGCATACACAAACAGAAATTTCAATGTACAATAATGTTTTTAAAAAAACGGTCAAAATGTGCTCCACTCGGGCTGAAAACGCTTGTTTGGAACATTTCATTAATGTTGACTATAAATCATAAACTAAGCATTTTTCAGCTGAAATAATGAATGTAGTCCTCTTAATTCTTGCTTCTAAAGCATACGCAAGCAGAAATTTCAATGTACAATGATGTTTTTAAAAAAAACAGTCAAAATGTGCTTCACTCGGGCTGAAAACGCTGTTGGGGACATTTCATTAATGTTGACTACAAATCAAAAACTAAGCATTTTTCAGCTGAAATAATGAATGTAGTCCTCTTAATTCTTGCTTCTAAAGCATACGCAAGCAGAAATTTCAATGTACAATGATGTTTTTAAAAAAAGGGTCAAAATGTGCTCCACTGGGACTGAAAACGCTTGTTTGGAACATTTCATTAATGTTGACTATAAATCATAAACTAAGCATTTTTCAGCTGAAATAATGAATGTAGTCCTCTTAATTCTTGCTTCTAAAGCATACGCAAGCAGAAATTTCAATGTACAATGATGTTTTTAAAAAAACAGTCAAAATGTGCTCCACTCGGGCTGAAAACGCTTGTTTGGGACATGACATTAATGTTGACTATAAATCATAAACTAAGCATTTTTCAGCTGAAATAATGAATGTAGTCCTCTTAATTCTTGCTTCTAAAGCATACGCAAGCAGAAATTTCAATGTACAATGATGTTTTTAAAAAAACAGTCAAAATGTGCTCCACTCGGGCTGAAAACGCTTGTTTGGGACATTACATTAATGTTGACTATAAATCATAAACTAAGCATTTTTCAGCTGAAATAATGAATGTAGTCCTCTTAATTCTTGCTTCTAAAGCATACGCAAAAAGAAATTTCAATGTACAATGATGTTTTTTAAAAAACGGTCAAAATGTGCTCCACTCGGGCTGAAAACGCTTGTTCGGAACATTTCCTTAATGTTGACTATAAATCATAAACTAAGCATTTTTCAGCTGAAATAATGAATGTAGTCCTCTTAATTCTTGCTTCTAAAGCATACGCAAGCAGAAATTTCAATGTACAATGATGTTTTTAAAAAAAACAGTCAAAATGCGCTCCACTCGGGCTGAAAACGCTGTTGGGGACATTTCATTAATGTTGACTACAAATCAAAAACTAAGCATTTTTCAGCTGAAATAATGAATGTAGTCCTCTTAATTCTTGCTTCTAAAGCATACGCAAGCAGAAATTTCAATGTACAATGATGTTTTTAAAAAAAGGGTCAAAATGTGCTCCACTCGGGCTGAAAACGCTTGTTTGGAACATTTCATTAATGTTGACTATAAATCATAAACTAAGCATTTTTCAGCTGAAATAATGAATGTAGTCCTCTTAATTCTTGCTTCTAAAGCATACGCAAGCAGAAATTTCAATGTACAATGATGTTTTTAAAAAAACAGTCAAAATGTGCTCCACTCGGGCTGAAAACGCTTGTTTGGGACATGACATTAATGTTGACTATAAATCATAAACTAAGCATTTTTCAGCTGAAATAATGAATGTAGTCCTCTTAATTCTTGCTTCTAAAGCATACGCAAACAGAAATTTCAATGTACAATGATGTTTTTTAAAAAACGGTCAAAATGTGCTCCACTCGGGCTGAAAACGCTTGTTCGGAAGATTTCCTTAATGTTGACTATAAATCATAAACTAAGCATTTTTCAGCTGAAATAATGAATGTAGTCCTCTTAATTCTTGCTTCTAAAGCATACGCAAGCAGAAATTTCAATGTACAATGATGTTTTTAAAAAAAACAGTCAAAATGCGCTCCACTCGGGCTGAAAACGCTGTTGGGGACATTTCATTAATGTTGACTACAAATCAAAAACTAAGCATTTTTCAGCTGAAATAATGAATGTAGTCCTCTTAATTCTTGCTTCTAAAGCATACGCAAGCAGAAATTTCAATGTACAATGATGTTTTTAAAAAAAGGGTCAAAATGTGCTCCACTCGGGCTGAAAACGCTTGTTTGGAACATTTCATTAATGTTGACTATAAATCATAAACTAAGCATTTTTCAGCTGAAATAATGAATGTAGTCCTCTTAATTCTTGCTTCTAAAGCATACGCAAGCAGAAATTTCAATGTACAATGATGTTTTTAAAAAAAACAGTCAAAATGCGCTCCACTCGGGCTGAAAACGCTGTTGGGGACATTTCATTAATGTTGACTATAAATCATAAACTAAGCATTTTTCAGCTGAAATAATGAATGTAGTCCTCTTAATTCTTGCTTCTAAAGCATACGCAAGCAGAAATTTCAATGTACAATGATGTTTTTAAAAAAACAGTCAAAATGTGCTCCACTCGGGCTGAAAACGCTTGTTTGGGACATGACATTAATGTTGACTATAAATCATAAACTAAGCATTTTTCAGCTGAAATAATGAATGTAGTCCTCTTAATTCTTGCTTCTAAAGCATACGCAAGCAGAAATTTCAATGTACAATGATGTTTTTAAAAAAACAGTCAAAATGTGCTCCACTCGGGCTGAAAACGCTTGTTTGGGACATTACATTAATGTTGACTATAAATCATAAACTAAGCATTTTTCAGCTGAAATAATGAATGTAGTCCTCTTAATTCTTGCTTCTAAAGCATACGCAAACAGAAATTTCAATGTACAATGATGTTTTTTAAAAAACGGTCAAAATGTGCTCCACTCGGGCTGAAAACGCTTGTTCGGAACATTTCCTTAATGTTGACTATAAATCATAAACTAAGCATTTTTCAGCTGAAATAATGAATGTAGTCCTCTTAATTCTTGCTTCTAAAGCATACGCAAGCAGAAATTTCAATGTACAATGATGTTTTTAAAAAAAACAGTCAAAATGCGCTCCACTCGGGCTGAAAACGCTGTTGGGGACATTTCATTAATGTTGACTACAAATCAAAAACTAAGCATTTTTCAGCTGAAATAATGAATGTAGTCCTCTTAATTCTTGCTTCTAAAGCATACGCAAGCAGAAATTTCAATGTACAATGATGTTTTTAAAAAAACAGTCAAAATGTGCTCCACTCGGGCTGAAAACGCTTGTTTGGGACATTACATTAATGTTGACTATAAATCATAAACTAAACATTTTTCAGCTGAAATAATGAATGTAGTCCTCTTAATTCTTGCTTCTAAAGCATACGCAAACAGAAATTTCAATGTACAATGATGTTTTTAAAAAAACGGTCAAAATGTGCTCCACTCGGGCTGAAAACGCTTGTTTGGGACATTACATTAATGTTGACTATAAATCATAAACTAAGCATTTTTCAGCTGAAATAATGAATGTAGTCCTCTTAATTCTTGCTTCTAAAGCATACACAAACAGAAATTTCAATGTACAATAATGTTTTTAAAAAAACGGTCAAAATGTGCTCCACTCGGGCTGAAAACGCTTGTTTGGAACATTTCATTAATGTTGACTATAAATCATAAACTAAGCATTTTTCAGCTGAAATAATGAATGTAGTCCTCTTAATTCTTGCTTCTAAAGAATACGCAAGCAGAAATTTCAATGTACAATGATGTTTTTAAAAAAACAGTCAAAATGTGCTCCACTCGGGCTGAAAACGCTTGTTTGGGACATTACATTAATGTTGACTATAAATCATAAACTAAGCATTTTTCAGCTGAAATAATGAATGTAGTCCTCTTAATTCTTGCTTCTAAAGCATACGCAAACAGAAATTTCAATGTACAATGATGTTTTTTAAAAAACGGTCAAAATGTGCTCCACTCGGGCTGAAAACGCTTGTTCGGAACATTTCCTTAATGTTGACTATAAATCATAAACTAAGCATTTTTCAGCTGAAATAATGAATGTAGTCCTCTTAATTCTTGCTTCTAAAGCATACGCAAGCAGAAATTTCAATGTACAATGATGTTTTTAAAAAAAACAGTCAAAATGCGCTCCACTCGGGCTGAAAAC
Source organism: Hippichthys cyanospilos (assembly GCF_059441005.1). Taxonomy (NCBI): domain Eukaryota; kingdom Metazoa; phylum Chordata; class Actinopteri; order Syngnathiformes; family Syngnathidae; genus Hippichthys; species Hippichthys cyanospilos. The sequence continues at coordinate 649,599 of NW_028283380.1, forward strand.
GCTGTTGGGGACATTTCATTAATGTTGACTACAAATCAAAAACTAAGCATTTTTCAGCTGAAATAATGAATGTAGTCCTCTTAATTCTTGCTTCTAAAGCATACGCAAGCAGAAATTTCAATGTACAATGATGTTTTTAAAAAAAGGGTCAAAATGTGCTCCACTCGGGCTGAAAACGCTGTTGGGGACATTTCATTAATGTTGACTACAAATCAAAAACTAAGCATTTTTCAGCTGAAATAATGAATGTAGTCCTCTTAATTCTTGCTTCTAAAGCATACGCAAGCAGAAATTTCAATGTACAATGATGTTTTTAAAAAAAGGGTCAAAATGTGCTCCACTCGGGCTGAAAACGCTTGTTTGGAACATTTCATTAATGTTGACTATAAATCATAAACTAAGCATTTTTCAGCTGAAATAATGAATGTAGTCCTCTTAATTCTTGCTTCTAAAGCATACGCAAGCAGAAATTTCAATGTACAATGATGTTTTTAAAAAAACAGTCAAAATGTGCTCCACTCGGGCTGAAAACGCTTGTTTGGGACATGACATTAATGTTGACTATAAATCATAAACTAAGCATTTTTCAGCTGAAATAATGAATGTAGTCCTCTTAATTCTTGCTTCTAAAGCATACGCAAGCAGAAATTTCAATGTACAATGATGTTTTTAAAAAAACAGTCAAAATGTGCTCCACTCGGGCTGAAAACGCTTGTTTGGGACATTACATTAATGTTGACTATAAATCATAAACTAAGCATTTTTCAGCTGAAATAATGAATGTAGTCCTCTTAATTCTTGCTTCTAAAGCATACGCAAACAGAAATTTCAATGTACAATGATGTTTTTTAAAAAACGGTCAAAATGTGCTCCACTCGGGCTGAAAACGCTTGTTCGGAACATTTCCTTAATGTTGACTATAAATCATAAACTAAGCATTTTTCAGCTGAAATAATGAATGTAGTCCTCTTAATTCTTGCTTCTAAAGCATACGCAAGCAGAAATTTCAATGTACAATGATGTTTTTAAAAAAAACAGTCAAAATGCGCTCCACTCGGGCTGAAAACGCTGTTGGGGACATTTCATTAATGTTGACTACAAATCAAAAACTAAGCATTTTTCAGCTGAAATAATGAATGTAGTCCTCTTAATTCTTGCTTCTAAAGCATACGCAAGCAGAAATTTCAATGTACAATGATGTTTTTAAAAAAAGGGTCAAAATGTGCTCCACTCGGGCTGAAAACGCTTCTTTGGAACATTTCATTAATGTTGACTATAAATCATAAACTAAGCATTTTTCAGCTGAAATAATGAATGTAGTCCTCTTAATTCTTGCTTCTAAAGCATACGCAAGCAGAAATTTCAATGTACAATGATGTTTTTAAAAAAACAGTCAAAATGTGCTCCACTCGGGCTGAAAACGCTTGTTTGGAACATTTCATTAATGTTGACTATAAATCAAAAACTAAGCATTTTTCAGCTGAAATAATGAATGTAGTCCTCTTACTTCTTGCTTCTAAAGCATACGCAAGCAGAAATTTCAATGTACAATGATGTTTTTAAAAAAACAGTCAAAATGTGCTCCACTCGGGCTGAAAACGCTGTTGGGGACATTTCATTAATGTTGACTATAAATCAAAAACTAAGCATTTTTCAGCTGAAATAATGAATGTAGTCCTCTTAATTCTTGCTTCTAAAGCATACGCAAGCAGAAATTTCAATGTACAATGATGTTTTTAAAAAAACAGTCAAAATGTGCTCCACTCGGGCTGAAAACGCTTGTTTGGAACATTTCATTAATGTTGACTATAATTCATAAACTAAGCATTTTTCAGCTGAAATAATGAATGTAGTCCTCTTAATTCTTGCTTCTAAAGCATACGCAAGCAGAAATTTCAATGTACAATGATGTTTTTAAAAAAAACAGTCAAAATGTGCTCCACTCGGGCTGAAAACGCTTTTGGGGACATTTCATTAATGTTGACTATAAATCATAAACTAAGCATTTTTCAGCTGAAATAATGAATGTAGTCCTCTTAATTCTTGCTTCTAAAGCATACGCAAGCAGAAATTTCAATGTACAATGATGTTTTTAAAAAAACAGTCAAAATGTGCTCCACTCGGGCTGAAAACGCTTGTTTGGGACATTACATTAATGTTGACTATAAATCATAAACTAAGCATTTTTCAGCTGAAATAATGAATGTAGTCCTCTTAATTCTTGCTTCTAAAGCATACGCAAACAGAAATTTCAATGTACAATGATGTTTTTTAAAAAACGGTCAAAATGTGCTCCACTCGGGCTGAAAACGCTTGTTCGGAACATTTCCTTAATGTTGACTATAAATCATAAACTAAGCATTTTTCAGCTGAAATAATGAATGTAGTCCTCTTAATTCTTGCTTCTAAAGCATACGCAAGCAGAAATTTCAATGTACAATGATGTTTTTAAAAAAAACAGTCAAAATGCGCTCCACTCGGGCTGAAAACGCTGTTGGGGACATTTCATTAATGTTGACTACAAATCAAAAACTAAGCATTTTTCAGCTGAAATAATGAATGTAGTCCTCTTAATTCTTGCTTCTAAAGCATACGCAAAAATAAATTTCAATGTACAATGATGTTTTTTAAAAAACGGTCAAAATGTGCTCCACTCGGGCTGAAAACGCTTGTTCGGAACATTTCCTTAATGTTGACTATAAATCATAAACTAAGCATTTTTCAGCTGAAATAATGAATGTAGTCCTCTTAATTCTTGCTTCTAAAGCATACGCAAGCAGAAATTTCAATGTACAATGATGTTTTTAAAAAAAACAGTCAAAATGCGCTCCACTCGGGCTGAAAACGCTGTTGGGGACATTTCATTAATGTTGACTACAAATCAAAAACTAAGCATTTTTCAGCTGAAATAATGAATGTAGTCCTCTTAATTCTTGCTTCTAAAGCATACGCAAGCAGAAATTTCAATGTACAATGATGTTTTTAAAAAAAGGGTCAAAATGTGCTCCACTCGGGCTGAAAACGCTTGTTTGGAACATTTCATTAATGTTGACTATAAATCATAAACTAAGCATTTTTCAGCTGAAATAATGAATGTAGTCCTCTTAATTCTTGCTTCTAAAGCATACGCAAGCAGAAATTTCAATGTACAATGATGTTTTTAAAAAAACAGTCAAAATGTGCTCCACTCGGGCTGAAAACGCTTGTTTGGGACATGACATTAATGTTGACTATAAATCATAAACTAAGCATTTTTCAGCTGAAATAATGAATGTAGTCCTCTTAATTCTTGCTTCTAAAGCATACGCAAGCAGAAATTTCAATGTACAATGATGTTTTTAAAAAAACGGTCAAAATGTGCTCCACTCGGGCTGAAAACGCTTGTTTGGAACATTTCATTAATGTTGACTATAAATCATAAACTAAGCATTTTTCAGCTGAAATAATGAATGTAGTCCTCTTAATTCTTGCTTCTAAAGCATACGCAAGCAGAAATTTCAATGTACAATGATGTTTTTAAAAAAACGGTCAAAATGTGCTCCACTCGGGCTGAAAACGCTTGTTTGGAACATTTCATTAATGTTGACTATAAATCATAAACTAAGCATTTTTCAGCTGAAATAATGAATGTAGTCCTCTTAATTCTTGCTTCTAAAGCATACGCAAGCAGAAATTTCAATGTACAATGATGTTTTTAAAAAAAACAGTCAAAATGTGCTCCACTCGGGCTGAAAACGCTGTTGGGGACATTTCATTAATGTTGACTACAAATCAAAAACTAAGCATTTTTCAGCTGAAATAATGAATGTAGTCCTCTTAATTCTTGCTTCTAAAGCATTCGCAAGCAGAAATTTCAATGTACAATGATGTTTTTAAAAAAACAGTCAAAATGTGCTCCACTCGGGCTGAAAACGCTGTTGGGGACATTTCATTAATGTTGACTATAAATCATAAACTAAGCATTTTTCAGCTGAAATAATGAATGTAGTCCTCTTAATTCTTGCTTCTAAAGAATACGCAAGCAGAAATTTCAATGTACAATGATGTTTTTAAAAAAACAGTCAAAATGTGCTCCACTCGGGCTGAAAACGCTTGTTTGGGACATTACATTAATGTTGACTATAAATCATAAACTAAGCATTTTTCAGCTGAAATAATGAATGTAGTCCTCTTAATTCTTGCTTCTAAAGCATACGCAAACAGAAATTTCAATGTACAATGATGTTTTTTAAAAAACGGTCAAAATGTGCTCCACTCGGGCTGAAAACGCTTGTTCGGAACATTTCCTTAATGTTGACTATAAATCATAAACTAAGCATTTTTCAGCTGAAATAATGAATGTAGTCCTCTTAATTCTTGCTTCTAAAGCATACGCAAGCAGAAATTTCAATGTACAATGATGTTTTTAAAAAAAACAGTCAAAATGCGCTCCACTCGGGCTGAAAACGCTGTTGGGGACATTTCATTAATGTTGACTACAAATCAAAAACTAAGCATTTTTCAGCTGAAATAATGAATGTAGTCCTCTTAATTCTTGCTTCTAAAGCATACGCAAGCAGAAATTTCAATGTACAATGATGTTTTTAAAAAAAGGGTCAAAATGTGCTCCACTCGGGCTGAAAACGCTTGTTTGGAACATTTCATTAATGTTGACTATAAATCATAAACTAAGCATTTTTCAGCTGAAATAATGAATGTAGTCCTCTTAATTCTTGCTTCTAAAGCATACGCAAGCAGAAATTTCAATGTACAATGATGTTTTTAAAAAAAACAGTCAAAATGCGCTCCACTCGGGCTGAAAACGCTGTTGGGGACATTTCATTAATGTTGACTACAAATCAAAAACTAAGCATTTTTCAGCTGAAATAATGAATGTAGTCCTCTTAATTCTTGCTTCTAAAGCATACGCAAGCAGAAATTTCAATGTACAATGATGTTTTTAAAAAAACAGTCAAAATGTGCTCCACTCGGGCTGAAAACGCTTGTTTGGAACATTTCATTAATGTTGACTATAAATCATAAACTAAGCATTTTTCAGCTGAAATAATGAATGTAGTCCTCTTAATTCTTGCTTCTAAAGCATACGCAAGCAGAAATTTCAATGTACAATGATGTTTTTAAAAAAACAGTCAAAATGTGCTCCACTCGGGCTGAAAACGCTTGTTTGGGACATGACATTAATGTTGACTATAAATCATAAACTAAGCATTTTTCAGCTGAAATAATGAATGTAGTCCTCTTAATTCTTGCTTCTAAAGCATACGCAAGCAGAAATTTCAATGTACAATGATGTTTTTAAAAAAACAGTCAAAATGTGCTCCACTCGGGCTGAAAACGCTTGTTTGGGACATTACATTAATGTTGACTATAAATCATAAACTAAGCATTTTTCAGCTGAAATAATGAATGTAGTCCTCTTAATTCTTGCTTCTAAAGCATACGCAAACAGAAATTTCAATGTACAATGATGTTTTTTAAAAAACGGTCAAAATGTGCTCCACTCGGGCTGAAAACGCTTGTTCGGAACATTTCCTTAATGTTGACTATAAATCATAAACTAAGCATTTTTCAGCTGAAATAATGAATGTAGTCCTCTTAATTCTTGCTTCTAAAGCATACGCAAGCAGAAATTTCAATGTACAATGATGTTTTTAAAAAAAACAGTCAAAATGCGCTCCACTCGGGCTGAAAACGCTGTTGGGGACATTTCATTAATGTTGACTACAAATCAAAAACTAAGCATTTTTCAGCTGAAATAATGAATGTAGTCCTCTTAATTCTTGCTTCTAAAGCATACGCAAGCAGAAATTTCAATGTACAATGATGTTTTTAAAAAAACAGTCAAAATGTGCTCCACTCGGGCTGAAAACGCTTGTTTGGGACATTACATTAATGTTGACTATAAATCATAAACTAAACATTTTTCAGCTGAAATAATGAATGTAGTCCTCTTAATTCTTGCTTCTAAAGCATACGCAAACAGAAATTTCAATGTACAATGATGTTTTTAAAAAAACGGTCAAAATGTGCTCCACTCGGGCTGAAAACGCTTGTTTGGGACATTACATTAATGTTGACTATAAATCATAAACTAAGCATTTTTCAGCTGAAATAATGAATGTAGTCCTCTTAATTCTTGCTTCTAAAGCATACACAAACAGAAATTTCAATGTACAATAATGTTTTTAAAAAAACGGTCAAAATGTGCTCCACTCGGGCTGAAAACGCTTGTTTGGAACATTTCATTAATGTTGACTATAAATCATAAACTAAGCATTTTTCAGCTGAAATAATGAATGTAGTCCTCTTAATTCTTGCTTCTAAAGCATACGCAAGCAGAAATTTCAATGTACAATGATGTTTTTAAAAAAAACAGTCAAAATGTGCTTCACTCGGGCTGAAAACGCTGTTGGGGACATTTCATTAATGTTGACTACAAATCAAAAACTAAGCATTTTTCAGCTGAAATAATGAATGTAGTCCTCTTAATTCTTGCTTCTAAAGCATACGCAAGCAGAAATTTCAATGTACAATGATGTTTTTAAAAAAAGGGTCAAAATGTGCTCCACTGGGACTGAAAACGCTTGTTTGGAACATTTCATTAATGTTGACTATAAATCATAAACTAAGCATTTTTCAGCTGAAATAATGAATGTAGTCCTCTTAATTCTTGCTTCTAAAGCATACGCAAGCAGAAATTTCAATGTACAATGATGTTTTTAAAAAAACAGTCAAAATGTGCTCCACTCGGGCTGAAAACGCTTGTTTGGGACATGACATTAATGTTGACTATAAATCATAAACTAAGCATTTTTCAGCTGAAATAATGAATGTAGTCCTCTTAATTCTTGCTTCTAAAGCATACGCAAGCAGAAATTTCAATGTACAATGATGTTTTTAAAAAAACAGTCAAAATGTGCTCCACTCGGGCTGAAAACGCTTGTTTGGGACATTACATTAATGTTGACTATAAATCATAAACTAAGCATTTTTCAGCTGAAATAATGAATGTAGTCCTCTTAATTCTTGCTTCTAAAGCATACGCAAAAAGAAATTTCAATGTACAATGATGTTTTTTAAAAAACGGTCAAAATGTGCTCCACTCGGGCTGAAAACGCTTGTTCGGAACATTTCCTTAATGTTGACTATAAATCATAAACTAAGCATTTTTCAGCTGAAATAATGAATGTAGTCCTCTTAATTCTTGCTTCTAAAGCATACGCAAGCAGAAATTTCAATGTACAATGATGTTTTTAAAAAAAACAGTCAAAATGCGCTCCACTCGGGCTGAAAACGCTGTTGGGGACATTTCATTAATGTTGACTACAAATCAAAAACTAAGCATTTTTCAGCTGAAATAATGAATGTAGTCCTCTTAATTCTTGCTTCTAAAGCATACGCAAGCAGAAATTTCAATGTACAATGATGTTTTTAAAAAAAGGGTCAAAATGTGCTCCACTCGGGCTGAAAACGCTTGTTTGGAACATTTCATTAATGTTGACTATAAATCATAAACTAAGCATTTTTCAGCTGAAATAATGAATGGAGTCCTCTTAATTCTTGCTTCTAAAGCATACGCAAGCAGAAATTTCAATGTACAATGATGTTTTTAAAAAAACAGTCAAAATGTGCTCCACTCGGGCTGAAAACGCTTGTTTGGGACATGACATTAATGTTGACTATAAATCATAAACTAAGCATTTTTCAGCTGAAATAATGAATGTAGTCCTCTTAATTCTTGCTTCTAAAGCATACGCAAACAGAAATTTCAATGTACAATGATGTTTTTTAAAAAACGGTCAAAATGTGCTCCACTCGGGCTGAAAACGCTTGTTCGGAAGATTTCCTTAATGTTGACTATAAATCATAAACTAAGCATTTTTCAGCTGAAATAATGAATGTAGTCCTCTTAATTCTTGCTTCTAAAGCATACGCAAGCAGAAATTTCAATGTACAATGATGTTTTTAAAAAAAACAGTCAAAATGCGCTCCACTCGGGCTGAAAACGCTGTTGGGGACATTTCATTAATGTTGACTACAAATCAAAAACTAAGCATTTTTCAGCTGAAATAATGAATGTAGTCCTCTTAATTCTTGCTTCTAAAGCATACGCAAGCAGAAATTTCAATGTACAATGATGTTTTTAAAAAAAGGGTCAAAATGTGCTCCACTCGGGCTGAAAACGCTTGTTTGGAACATTTCATTAATGTTGACTATAAATCATAAACTAAGCATTTTTCAGCTGAAATAATGAATGTAGTCCTCTTAATTCTTGCTTCTAAAGCATACGCAAGCAGAAATTTCAATGTACAATGATGTTTTTAAAAAAAACAGTCAAAATGCGCTCCACTCGGGCTGAAAACGCTGTTGGGGACATTTCATTAATGTTGACTATAAATCATAAACTAAGCATTTTTCAGCTGAAATAATGAATGTAGTCCTCTTAATTCTTGCTTCTAAAGCATACGCAAGCAGAAATTTCAATGTACAATGATGTTTTTAAAAAAACAGTCAAAATGTGCTCCACTCGGGCTGAAAACGCTTGTTTGGGACATGACATTAATGTTGACTATAAATCATAAACTAAGCATTTTTCAGCTGAAATAATGAATGTAGTCCTCTTAATTCTTGCTTCTAAAGCATACGCAAGCAGAAATTTCAATGTACAATGATGTTTTTAAAAAAACAGTCAAAATGTGCTCCACTCGGGCTGAAAACGCTTGTTTGGGACATTACATTAATGTTGACTATAAATCATAAACTAAGCATTTTTCAGCTGAAATAATGAATGTAGTCCTCTTAATTCTTGCTTCTAAAGCATACGCAAACAGAAATTTCAATGTACAATGATGTTTTTTAAAAAACGGTCAAAATGTGCTCCACTCGGGCTGAAAACGCTTGTTCGGAACATTTCCTTAATGTTGACTATAAATCATAAACTAAGCATTTTTCAGCTGAAATAATGAATGTAGTCCTCTTAATTCTTGCTTCTAAAGCATACGCAAGCAGAAATTTCAATGTACAATGATGTTTTTAAAAAAAACAGTCAAAATGCGCTCCACTCGGGCTGAAAACGCTGTTGGGGACATTTCATTAATGTTGACTACAAATCAAAAACTAAGCATTTTTCAGCTGAAATAATGAATGTAGTCCTCTTAATTCTTGCTTCTAAAGCATACGCAAGCAGAAATTTCAATGTACAATGATGTTTTTAAAAAAACAGTCAAAATGTGCTCCACTCGGGCTGAAAACGCTTGTTTGGGACATTACATTAATGTTGACTATAAATCATAAACTAAACATTTTTCAGCTGAAATAATGAATGTAGTCCTCTTAATTCTTGCTTCTAAAGCATACGCAAACAGAAATTTCAATGTACAATGATGTTTTTAAAAAAACGGTCAAAATGTGCTCCACTCGGGCTGAAAACGCTTGTTTGGGACATTACATTAATGTTGACTATAAATCATAAACTAAGCATTTTTCAGCTGAAATAATGAATGTAGTCCTCTTAATTCTTGCTTCTAAAGCATACACAAACAGAAATTTCAATGTACAATAATGTTTTTAAAAAAACGGTCAAAATGTGCTCCACTCGGGCTGAAAACGCTTGTTTGGAACATTTCATTAATGTTGACTATAAATCATAAACTAAGCATTTTTCAGCTGAAATAATGAATGTAGTCCTCTTAATTCTTGCTTCTAAAGAATACGCAAGCAGAAATTTCAATGTACAATGATGTTTTTAAAAAAACAGTCAAAATGTGCTCCACTCGGGCTGAAAACGCTTGTTTGGGACATTACATTAATGTTGACTATAAATCATAAACTAAGCATTTTTCAGCTGAAATAATGAATGTAGTCCTCTTAATTCTTGCTTCTAAAGCATACGCAAACAGAAATTTCAATGTACAATGATGTTTTTTAAAAAACGGTCAAAATGTGCTCCACTCGGGCTGAAAACGCTTGTTCGGAACATTTCCTTAATGTTGACTATAAATCATAAACTAAGCATTTTTCAGCTGAAATAATGAATGTAGTCCTCTTAATTCTTGCTTCTAAAGCATACGCAAGCAGAAATTTCAATGTACAATGATGTTTTTAAAAAAAACAGTCAAAATGCGCTCCACTCGGGCTGAAAACGCTGTTGGGGACATTTCATTAATGTTGACTACAAATCAAAAACTAAGCATTTTTCAGCTGAAATAATGAATGTAGTCCTCTTAATTCTTGCTTCTAAAGCATACGCAAGCAGAAATTTCAATGTACAATGATGTTTTTAAAAAAAGGGTCAAAATGTGCTCCACTCGGGCTGAAAACGCTGTTGGGGACATTTCATTAATGTTGACTACAAATCAAAAACTAAGCATTTTTCAGCTGAAATAATGAATGTAGTCCTCTTAATTCTTGCTTCTAAAGCATACGCAAGCAGAAATTTCAATGTACAATGATGTTTTTAAAAAAAGGGTCAAAATGTGCTCCACTCGGGCTGAAAACGCTTGTTTGGAACATTTCATTAATGTTGACTATAAATCATAAACTAAGCATTTTTCAGCTGAAATAATGAATGTAGTCCTCTTAATTCTTGCTTCTAAAGCATACGCAAGCAGAAATTTCAATGTACAATGATGTTTTTAAAAAAACAGTCAAAATGTGCTCCACTCGGGCTGAAAACGCTTGTTTGGGACATGACATTAATGTTGACTATAAATCATAAACTAAGCATTTTTCAGCTGAAATAATGAATGTAGTCCTCTTAATTCTTGCTTCTAAAGCATACGCAAGCAGAAATTTCAATGTACAATGATGTTTTTAAAAAAACAGTCAAAATGTGCTCCACTCGGGCTGAAAACGCTTGTTTGGGACATTACATTAATGTTGACTATAAATCATAAACTAAGCATTTTTCAGCTGAAATAATGAATGTAGTCCTCTTAATTCTTGCTTCTAAAGCATACGCAAACAGAAATTTCAATGTACAATGATGTTTTTTAAAAAACGGTCAAAATGTGCTCCACTCGGGCTGAAAACGCTTGTTCGGAACATTTCCTTAATGTTGACTATAAATCATAAACTAAGCATTTTTCAGCTGAAATAATGAATGTAGTCCTCTTAATTCTTGCTTCTAAAGCATACGCAAGCAGAAATTTCAATGTACAATGATGTTTTTAAAAAAAACAGTCAAAATGCGCTCCACTCGGGCTGAAAACGCTGTTGGGGACATTTCATTAATGTTGACTACAAATCAAAAACTAAGCATTTTTCAGCTGAAATAATGAATGTAGTCCTCTTAATTCTTGCTTCTAAAGCATACGCAAGCAGAAATTTCAATGTACAATGATGTTTTTAAAAAAAGGGTCAAAATGTGCTCCACTCGGGCTGAAAACGCTTCTTTGGAACATTTCATTAATGTTGACTATAAATCATAAACTAAGCATTTTTCAGCTGAAATAATGAATGTAGTCCTCTTAATTCTTGCTTCTAAAGCATACGCAAGCAGAAATTTCAATGTACAATGATGTTTTTAAAAAAACAGTCAAAATGTGCTCCACTCGGGCTGAAAACGCTTGTTTGGAACATTTCATTAATGTTGACTATAAATCAAAAACTAAGCATTTTTCAGCTGAAATAATGAATGTAGTCCTCTTACTTCTTGCTTCTAAAGCATACGCAAGCAGAAATTTCAATGTACAATGATGTTTTTAAAAAAACAGTCAAAATGTGCTCCACTCGGGCTGAAAACGCTGTTGGGGACATTTCATTAATGTTGACTATAAATCAAAAACTAAGCATTTTTCAGCTGAAATAATGAATGTAGTCCTCTTAATTCTTGCTTCTAAAGCATACGCAAGCAGAAATTTCAATGTACAATGATGTTTTTAAAAAAACAGTCAAAATGTGCTCCACTCGGGCTGAAAACGCTTGTTTGGAACATTTCATTAATGTTGACTATAATTCATAAACTAAGCATTTTTCAGCTGAAATAATGAATGTAGTCCTCTTAATTCTTGCTTCTAAAGCATACGCAAGCAGAAATTTCAATGTACAATGATGTTTTTAAAAAAAACAGTCAAAATGTGCTCCACTCGGGCTGAAAACGCTGTTGGGGACATTTCATTAATGTTGACTATAAATCATAAACTAAGCATTTTTCAGCTGAAATAATGAATGTAGTCCTCTTAATTCTTGCTTCTAAAGCATACGCAAGCAGAAATTTCAATGTACAATGATGTTTTTAAAAAAACAGTCAAAATGTGCTCCACTCGGGCTGAAAACGCTTGTTTGGGACATTACATTAATGTTGACTATAAATCATAAACTAAGCATTTTTCAGCTGAAATAATGAATGTAGTCCTCTTAATTCTTGCTTCTAAAGCATACGCAAACAGAAATTTCAATGTACAATGATGTTTTTTAAAAAACGGTCAAAATGTGCTCCACTCGGGCTGAAAACGCTTGTTCGGAACATTTCCTTAATGTTGACTATAAATCATAAACTAAGCATTTTTCAGCTGAAATAATGAATGTAGTCCTCTTAATTCTTGCTTCTAAAGCATACGCAAGCAGAAATTTCAATGTACAATGATGTTTTTAAAAAAAACAGTCAAAATGCGCTCCACTCGGGCTGAAAACGCTGTTGGGGACATTTCATTAATGTTGACTACAAATCAAAAACTAAGCATTTTTCAGCTGAAATAATGAATGTAGTCCTCTTAATTCTTGCTTCTAAAGCATACGCAAGCAGAAATTTCAATGTACAATGATGTTTTTAAAAAAAGGGTCAAAATGTGCTCCACTCGGGCTGAAAACGCTTGTTTGGAACATTTCATTAATGTTGACTATAAATCATAAACTAAGCATTTTTCAGCTGAAATAATGAATGTAGTCCTCTTAATTCTTGCTTCTAAAGCATACGCAAGCAGAAATTTCAATGTACAATGATGTTTTTAAAAAAACAGTCAAAATGTGCTCCACTCGGGCTGAAAACGCTTGTTTGGGACATGACATTAATGTTGACTATAAATCATAAACTAAGCATTTTTCAGCTGAAATAATGAATGTAGTCCTCTTAATTCTTGCTTCTAAAGCATACGCAAGCAGAAATTTCAATGTACAATGATGTTTTTAAAAAAACAGTCAAAATGTGCTCCACTCGGGCTGAAAACGCTTGTTTGGGACATTACATTAATGTTAACTATAAATCATAAACTAAGCATTTTTCAGCTGAAATAATGAATGTAGTCCTCTTAATTCTTGCTTCTAAAGCATACGCAAAAAGAAATTTCAATGTACAATGATGTTTTTTAAAAAACGGTCAAAATGTGCTCCACTCGGGCTGAAAACGCTTGTTCGGAACATTTCCTTAATGTTGACTATAAATCATAAACTAAGCATTTTTCAGCTGAAATAATGAATGTAGTCCTCTTAATTCTTGCTTCTAAAGCATACGCAAAAAGAAATTTCAATGTACAATGATGTTTTTAAAAAAAACAGTCAAAATGCGCTCCACTCGGGCTGAAAACGCTGTTGGGGACATTTCATTAATGTTGACTACAAATCAAAAACTAAGCATTTTTCAGCTGAAATAATGAAAGTAGTCCTCTTAATTCTTGCTTCTAAAGCATACGCAAGCAGAAATTTCAATGTACAATGATGTTTTTAAAAAAAACAGTCAAAATGTGCTCCACTCGGGCTGAAAACGCTGTTGGGGACATTTCATTAATGTTGACTACAAATCAAAAACTAAGCATTTTTCAGCTGAAATAATGAATGTAGTCCTCTTAATTCTTGCTTCTAAAGCATTCGCAAGCAGAAATTTCAATGTACAATGATGTTTTTAAAAAAACAGTCAAAATGTGCTCCACTCGGGCTGAAAACGCTGTTGGGGACATTTCATTAATGTTGACTATAAATCATAAACTAAGCATTTTTCAGCTGAAATAATGAATGTAGTGCTCTTAATTCTTGCTTCTAAAGCATACGCAAGCAGAAATTTCAATGTACAATGATGTTTTTAAAAAAACAGTCAAAATGTGCTCCACTCGGGCTGAAAACGCTTGTTTGGAACATTACATTAATGTTGACTATAAATCATAAACTAAGCATTTTTCAGCTGAAATAATGAATGTAGTCCTCTTAATTCTTGCTTCTAAAGCATACGCAAACAGAAATTTCAATGTACAATGATGTTTTTTAAAAAACGGTCAAAATGTGCTCCACTCGGGCTGAAAACGCTTGTTCGGAACATTTCCTTAATGTTGACTATAAATCATAAACTAAGCATTTTTCAGCTGAAATAATGAATGTAGTCCTCTTAATTCTTGCTTCTAAAGCATACGCAAGCAGAAATTTCAATGTACAATGATGTTTTTAAAAAAAACAGTCAAAATGCGCTCCACTCGGGCTGAAAACGCTGTTGGGGACATTTCATTAATGTTGACTACAAATCAAAAACTAAGCATTTTTCAGCTGAAATAATGAATGTAGTCCTCTTAATTCTTGCTTCTAAAGCATACGCAAGCAGAAATTTCAATGTACAATGATGTTTTTAAAAAAAGGGTCAAAATGTGCTCCACTCGGGCTGAAAACGCTTGTTTGGAACATTTCATTAATGTTGACTATAAATCATAAACTAAGCATTTTTCAGCTGAAATAATGAATGTAGTCCTCTTAATTCTTGCTTCTAAAGCATACGCAAGCAGAAATTTCAATGTACAATGATGTTTTTAAAAAAACAGTCAAAATGTGCTCCACTCGGGCTGAAAACGCTTGTTTGGGACATGACATTAATGTTGACTATAAATCATAAACTAAGCATTTTTCAGCTGAAATAATGAATGTAGTCCTCTTAATTCTTGCTTCTAAAGCATACGCAAGCAGAAATTTCAATGTACAATGATGTTTTTAAAAAAACAGTCAAAATGTGCTCCACTCGGGCTGAAAACGCTTGTTTGGGACATTACATTAATGTTGACTATAAATCATAAACTAAGCATTTTTCAGCTGAAATAATGAATGTAGTCCTCTTAATTCTTGCTTCTAAAGCATACGCAAAAAGAAATTTCAATGTACAATGATGTTTTTTAAAAAACGGTCAAAATGTGCTCCACTCGGGCTGAAAACGCTTGTTCGGAACATTTCCTTAA
Organism: Hippichthys cyanospilos; assembly: GCF_059441005.1. Classification (NCBI taxonomy): domain Eukaryota; kingdom Metazoa; phylum Chordata; class Actinopteri; order Syngnathiformes; family Syngnathidae; genus Hippichthys; species Hippichthys cyanospilos. Next base: position 664,745 of record NW_028283380.1, read on the forward strand.
TGTTGACTATAAATCATAAACTAAGCATTTTTCAGCTGAAATAATGAATGTAGTCCTCTTAATTCTTGCTTCTAAAGCATACGCAAGCAGAAATTTCAATGTACAATGATGTTTTTAAAAAAAGGGTCAAAATGTGCTCCACTCGGGCTGAAAACGCTTGTTTGGAACATTTCATTAATGTTGACTATAAATCATAAACTAAGCATTTTTCAGCTGAAATAATGAATGTAGTCCTCTTAATTCTTGCTTCTAAAGCATACGCAAGCAGAAATTTCAATGTACAATGATGTTTTTAAAAAAAACAGTCAAAATGCGCTCCACTCGGGCTGAAAACGCTGTTGGGGACATTTCATTAATGTTGACTATAAATCATAAACTAAGCATTTTTCAGCTGAAATAATGAATGTAGTCCTCTTAATTCTTGCTTCTAAAGCATACGCAAGCAGAAATTTCAATGTACAATGATGTTTTTAAAAAAACAGTCAAAATGTGCTCCACTCGGGCTGAAAACGCTTGTTTGGGACATGACATTAATGTTGACTATAAATCATAAACTAAGCATTTTTCAGCTGAAATAATGAATGTAGTCCTCTTAATTCTTGCTTCTAAAGCATACGCAAGCAGAAATTTCAATGTACAATGATGTTTTTAAAAAAACAGTCAAAATGTGCTCCACTCGGGCTGAAAACGCTTGTTTGGGACATTACATTAATGTTGACTATAAATCATAAACTAAGCATTTTTCAGCTGAAATAATGAATGTAGTCCTCTTAATTCTTGCTTCTAAAGCATACGCAAACAGAAATTTCAATGTACAATGATGTTTTTTAAAAAACGGTCAAAATGTGCTCCACTCGGGCTGAAAACGCTTGTTCGGAACATTTCCTTAATGTTGACTATAAATCATAAACTAAGCATTTTTCAGCTGAAATAATGAATGTAGTCCTCTTAATTCTTGCTTCTAAAGCATACGCAAGCAGAAATTTCAATGTACAATGATGTTTTTAAAAAAAACAGTCAAAATGCGCTCCACTCGGGCTGAAAACGCTGTTGGGGACATTTCATTAATGTTGACTACAAATCAAAAACTAAGCATTTTTCAGCTGAAATAATGAATGTAGTCCTCTTAATTCTTGCTTCTAAAGCATACGCAAGCAGAAATTTCAATGTACAATGATGTTTTTAAAAAAACAGTCAAAATGTGCTCCACTCGGGCTGAAAACGCTTGTTTGGGACATTACATTAATGTTGACTATAAATCATAAACTAAACATTTTTCAGCTGAAATAATGAATGTAGTCCTCTTAATTCTTGCTTCTAAAGCATACGCAAACAGAAATTTCAATGTACAATGATGTTTTTAAAAAAACGGTCAAAATGTGCTCCACTCGGGCTGAAAACGCTTGTTTGGGACATTACATTAATGTTGACTATAAATCATAAACTAAGCATTTTTCAGCTGAAATAATGAATGTAGTCCTCTTAATTCTTGCTTCTAAAGCATACACAAACAGAAATTTCAATGTACAATAATGTTTTTAAAAAAACGGTCAAAATGTGCTCCACTCGGGCTGAAAACGCTTGTTTGGAACATTTCATTAATGTTGACTATAAATCATAAACTAAGCATTTTTCAGCTGAAATAATGAATGTAGTCCTCTTAATTCTTGCTTCTAAAGAATACGCAAGCAGAAATTTCAATGTACAATGATGTTTTTAAAAAAACAGTCAAAATGTGCTCCACTCGGGCTGAAAACGCTTGTTTGGGACATTACATTAATGTTGACTATAAATCATAAACTAAGCATTTTTCAGCTGAAATAATGAATGTAGTCCTCTTAATTCTTGCTTCTAAAGCATACGCAAACAGAAATTTCAATGTACAATGATGTTTTTTAAAAAACGGTCAAAATGTGCTCCACTCGGGCTGAAAACGCTTGTTCGGAACATTTCCTTAATGTTGACTATAAATCATAAACTAAGCATTTTTCAGCTGAAATAATGAATGTAGTCCTCTTAATTCTTGCTTCTAAAGCATACGCAAGCAGAAATTTCAATGTACAATGATGTTTTTAAAAAAAACAGTCAAAATGCGCTCCACTCGGGCTGAAAACGCTGTTGGGGACATTTCATTAATGTTGACTACAAATCAAAAACTAAGCATTTTTCAGCTGAAATAATGAATGTAGTCCTCTTAATTCTTGCTTCTAAAGCATACGCAAGCAGAAATTTCAATGTACAATGATGTTTTTAAAAAAAGGGTCAAAATGTGCTCCACTCGGGCTGAAAACGCTGTTGGGGACATTTCATTAATGTTGACTACAAATCAAAAACTAAGCATTTTTCAGCTGAAATAATGAATGTAGTCCTCTTAATTCTTGCTTCTAAAGCATACGCAAGCAGAAATTTCAATGTACAATGATGTTTTTAAAAAAAGGGTCAAAATGTGCTCCACTCGGGCTGAAAACGCTTGTTTGGAACATTTCATTAATGTTGACTATAAATCATAAACTAAGCATTTTTCAGCTGAAATAATGAATGTAGTCCTCTTAATTCTTGCTTCTAAAGCATACGCAAGCAGAAATTTCAATGTACAATGATGTTTTTAAAAAAACAGTCAAAATGTGCTCCACTCGGGCTGAAAACGCTTGTTTGGGACATGACATTAATGTTGACTATAAATCATAAACTAAGCATTTTTCAGCTGAAATAATGAATGTAGTCCTCTTAATTCTTGCTTCTAAAGCATACGCAAGCAGAAATTTCAATGTACAATGATGTTTTTAAAAAAACAGTCAAAATGTGCTCCACTCGGGCTGAAAACGCTTGTTTGGGACATTACATTAATGTTGACTATAAATCATAAACTAAGCATTTTTCAGCTGAAATAATGAATGTAGTCCTCTTAATTCTTGCTTCTAAAGCATACGCAAACAGAAATTTCAATGTACAATGATGTTTTTTAAAAAACGGTCAAAATGTGCTCCACTCGGGCTGAAAACGCTTGTTCGGAACATTTCCTTAATGTTGACTATAAATCATAAACTAAGCATTTTTCAGCTGAAATAATGAATGTAGTCCTCTTAATTCTTGCTTCTAAAGCATACGCAAGCAGAAATTTCAATGTACAATGATGTTTTTAAAAAAAACAGTCAAAATGCGCTCCACTCGGGCTGAAAACGCTGTTGGGGACATTTCATTAATGTTGACTACAAATCAAAAACTAAGCATTTTTCAGCTGAAATAATGAATGTAGTCCTCTTAATTCTTGCTTCTAAAGCATACGCAAGCAGAAATTTCAATGTACAATGATGTTTTTAAAAAAAGGGTCAAAATGTGCTCCACTCGGGCTGAAAACGCTTCTTTGGAACATTTCATTAATGTTGACTATAAATCATAAACTAAGCATTTTTCAGCTGAAATAATGAATGTAGTCCTCTTAATTCTTGCTTCTAAAGCATACGCAAGCAGAAATTTCAATGTACAATGATGTTTTTAAAAAAACAGTCAAAATGTGCTCCACTCGGGCTGAAAACGCTTGTTTGGAACATTTCATTAATGTTGACTATAAATCAAAAACTAAGCATTTTTCAGCTGAAATAATGAATGTAGTCCTCTTACTTCTTGCTTCTAAAGCATACGCAAGCAGAAATTTCAATGTACAATGATGTTTTTAAAAAAACAGTCAAAATGTGCTCCACTCGGGCTGAAAACGCTGTTGGGGACATTTCATTAATGTTGACTATAAATCAAAAACTAAGCATTTTTCAGCTGAAATAATGAATGTAGTCCTCTTAATTCTTGCTTCTAAAGCATACGCAAGCAGAAATTTCAATGTACAATGATGTTTTTAAAAAAACAGTCAAAATGTGCTCCACTCGGGCTGAAAACGCTTGTTTGGAACATTTCATTAATGTTGACTATAATTCATAAACTAAGCATTTTTCAGCTGAAATAATGAATGTAGTCCTCTTAATTCTTGCTTCTAAAGCATACGCAAGCAGAAATTTCAATGTACAATGATGTTTTTAAAAAAAACAGTCAAAATGTGCTCCACTCGGGCTGAAAACGCTGTTGGGGACATTTCATTAATGTTGACTATAAATCATAAACTAAGCATTTTTCAGCTGAAATAATGAATGTAGTCCTCTTAATTCTTGCTTCTAAAGCATACGCAAGCAGAAATTTCAATGTACAATGATGTTTTTAAAAAAACAGTCAAAATGTGCTCCACTCGGGCTGAAAACGCTTGTTTGGGACATTACATTAATGTTGACTATAAATCATAAACTAAGCATTTTTCAGCTGAAATAATGAATGTAGTCCTCTTAATTCTTGCTTCTAAAGCATACGCAAACAGAAATTTCAATGTACAATGATGTTTTTTAAAAAACGGTCAAAATGTGCTCCACTCGGGCTGAAAACGCTTGTTCGGAACATTTCCTTAATGTTGACTATAAATCATAAACTAAGCATTTTTCAGCTGAAATAATGAATGTAGTCCTCTTAATTCTTGCTTCTAAAGCATACGCAAGCAGAAATTTCAATGTACAATGATGTTTTTAAAAAAAACAGTCAAAATGCGCTCCACTCGGGCTGAAAACGCTGTTGGGGACATTTCATTAATGTTGACTACAAATCAAAAACTAAGCATTTTTCAGCTGAAATAATGAATGTAGTCCTCTTAATTCTTGCTTCTAAAGCATACGCAAGCAGAAATTTCAATGTACAATGATGTTTTTAAAAAAAGGGTCAAAATGTGCTCCACTCGGGCTGAAAACGCTTGTTTGGAACATTTCATTAATGTTGACTATAAATCATAAACTAAGCATTTTTCAGCTGAAATAATGAATGTAGTCCTCTTAATTCTTGCTTCTAAAGCATACGCAAGCAGAAATTTCAATGTACAATGATGTTTTTAAAAAAACAGTCAAAATGTGCTCCACTCGGGCTGAAAACGCTTGTTTGGGACATGACATTAATGTTGACTATAAATCATAAACTAAGCATTTTTCAGCTGAAATAATGAATGTAGTCCTCTTAATTCTTGCTTCTAAAGCATACGCAAGCAGAAATTTCAATGTACAATGATGTTTTTAAAAAAACAGTCAAAATGTGCTCCACTCGGGCTGAAAACGCTTGTTTGGGACATTACATTAATGTTAACTATAAATCATAAACTAAGCATTTTTCAGCTGAAATAATGAATGTAGTCCTCTTAATTCTTGCTTCTAAAGCATACGCAAAAAGAAATTTCAATGTACAATGATGTTTTTTAAAAAACGGTCAAAATGTGCTCCACTCGGGCTGAAAACGCTTGTTCGGAACATTTCCTTAATGTTGACTATAAATCATAAACTAAGCATTTTTCAGCTGAAATAATGAATGTAGTCCTCTTAATTCTTGCTTCTAAAGCATACGCAAAAAGAAATTTCAATGTACAATGATGTTTTTAAAAAAAACAGTCAAAATGCGCTCCACTCGGGCTGAAAACGCTGTTGGGGACATTTCATTAATGTTGACTACAAATCAAAAACTAAGCATTTTTCAGCTGAAATAATGAAAGTAGTCCTCTTAATTCTTGCTTCTAAAGCATACGCAAGCAGAAATTTCAATGTACAATGATGTTTTTAAAAAAAACAGTCAAAATGTGCTCCACTCGGGCTGAAAACGCTGTTGGGGACATTTCATTAATGTTGACTACAAATCAAAAACTAAGCATTTTTCAGCTGAAATAATGAATGTAGTCCTCTTAATTCTTGCTTCTAAAGCATTCGCAAGCAGAAATTTCAATGTACAATGATGTTTTTAAAAAAACAGTCAAAATGTGCTCCACTCGGGCTGAAAACGCTGTTGGGGACATTTCATTAATGTTGACTATAAATCATAAACTAAGCATTTTTCAGCTGAAATAATGAATGTAGTGCTCTTAATTCTTGCTTCTAAAGCATACGCAAGCAGAAATTTCAATGTACAATGATGTTTTTAAAAAAACAGTCAAAATGTGCTCCACTCGGGCTGAAAACGCTTGTTTGGAACATTACATTAATGTTGACTATAAATCATAAACTAAGCATTTTTCAGCTGAAATAATGAATGTAGTCCTCTTAATTCTTGCTTCTAAAGCATACGCAAACAGAAATTTCAATGTACAATGATGTTTTTTAAAAAACGGTCAAAATGTGCTCCACTCGGGCTGAAAACGCTTGTTCGGAACATTTCCTTAATGTTGACTATAAATCATAAACTAAGCATTTTTCAGCTGAAATAATGAATGTAGTCCTCTTAATTCTTGCTTCTAAAGCATACGCAAGCAGAAATTTCAATGTACAATGATGTTTTTAAAAAAAACAGTCAAAATGCGCTCCACTCGGGCTGAAAACGCTGTTGGGGACATTTCATTAATGTTGACTACAAATCAAAAACTAAGCATTTTTCAGCTGAAATAATGAATGTAGTCCTCTTAATTCTTGCTTCTAAAGCATACGCAAGCAGAAATTTCAATGTACAATGATGTTTTTAAAAAAAGGGTCAAAATGTGCTCCACTCGGGCTGAAAACGCTTGTTTGGAACATTTCATTAATGTTGACTATAAATCATAAACTAAGCATTTTTCAGCTGAAATAATGAATGTAGTCCTCTTAATTCTTGCTTCTAAAGCATACGCAAGCAGAAATTTCAATGTACAATGATGTTTTTAAAAAAACAGTCAAAATGTGCTCCACTCGGGCTGAAAACGCTTGTTTGGAACATTTCATTAATGTTGACTATAAATCAAAAACTAAGCATTTTTCAGCTGAAATAATGAATGTAGTCCTCTTACTTCTTGCTTCTAAAGCATACGCAAGCAGAAATTTCAATGTACAATGATGTTTTTAAAAAAACAGTCAAAATGTGCTCCACTCGGGCTGAAAACGCTGTTGGGGACATTTCATTAATGTTGACTATAAATCAAAAACTAAGCATTTTTCAGCTGAAATAATGAATGTAGTCCTCTTAATTCTTGCTTCTAAAGCATACGCAAGCAGAAATTTCAATGTACAATGATGTTTTTAAAAAAACAGTCAAAATGTGCTCCACTCGGGCTGAAAACGCTTGTTTGGAACATTTCATTAATGTTGACTATAATTCATAAACTAAGCATTTTTCAGCTGAAATAATGAATGTAGTCCTCTTAATTCTTGCTTCTAAAGCATACGCAAGCAGAAATTTCAATGTACAATGATGTTTTTAAAAAAAACAGTCAAAATGTGCTCCACTCGGGCTGAAAACGCTGTTGGGGACATTTCATTAATGTTGACTATAAATCATAAACTAAGCATTTTTCAGCTGAAATAATGAATGTAGTCCTCTTAATTCTTGCTTCTAAAGCATACGCAAGCAGAAATTTCAATGTACAATGATGTTTTTAAAAAAACAGTCAAAATGTGCTCCACTCGGGCTGAAAACGCTTGTTTGGGACATTACATTAATGTTGACTATAAATCATAAACTAAGCATTTTTCAGCTGAAATAATGAATGTAGTCCTCTTAATTCTTGCTTCTAAAGCATACGCAAACAGAAATTTCAATGTACAATGATGTTTTTTAAAAAACGGTCAAAATGTGCTCCACTCGGGCTGAAAACGCTTGTTCGGAACATTTCCTTAATGTTGACTATAAATCATAAACTAAGCATTTTTCAGCTGAAATAATGAATGTAGTCCTCTTAATTCTTGCTTCTAAAGCATACGCAAGCAGAAATTTCAATGTACAATGATGTTTTTAAAAAAAACAGTCAAAATGCGCTCCACTCGGGCTGAAAACGCTGTTGGGGACATTTCATTAATGTTGACTACAAATCAAAAACTAAGCATTTTTCAGCTGAAATAATGAATGTAGTCCTCTTAATTCTTGCTTCTAAAGCATACGCAAGCAGAAATTTCAATGTACAATGATGTTTTTAAAAAAAGGGTCAAAATGTGCTCCACTCGGGCTGAAAACGCTTGTTTGGAACATTTCATTAATGTTGACTATAAATCATAAACTAAGCATTTTTCAGCTGAAATAATGAATGTAGTCCTCTTAATTCTTGCTTCTAAAGCATACGCAAGCAGAAATTTCAATGTACAATGATGTTTTTAAAAAAACAGTCAAAATGTGCTCCACTCGGGCTGAAAACGCTTGTTTGGGACATGACATTAATGTTGACTATAAATCATAAACTAAGCATTTTTCAGCTGAAATAATGAATGTAGTCCTCTTAATTCTTGCTTCTAAAGCATACGCAAGCAGAAATTTCAATGTACAATGATGTTTTTAAAAAAACAGTCAAAATGTGCTCCACTCGGGCTGAAAACGCTTGTTTGGGACATTACATTAATGTTAACTATAAATCATAAACTAAGCATTTTTCAGCTGAAATAATGAATGTAGTCCTCTTAATTCTTGCTTCTAAAGCATACGCAAAAAGAAATTTCAATGTACAATGATGTTTTTTAAAAAACGGTCAAAATGTGCTCCACTCGGGCTGAAAACGCTTGTTCGGAACATTTCCTTAATGTTGACTATAAATCATAAACTAAGCATTTTTCAGCTGAAATAATGAATGTAGTCCTCTTAATTCTTGCTTCTAAAGCATACGCAAAAAGAAATTTCAATGTACAATGATGTTTTTAAAAAAAACAGTCAAAATGCGCTCCACTCGGGCTGAAAACGCTGTTGGGGACATTTCATTAATGTTGACTACAAATCAAAAACTAAGCATTTTTCAGCTGAAATAATGAAAGTAGTCCTCTTAATTCTTGCTTCTAAAGCATACGCAAGCAGAAATTTCAATGTACAATGATGTTTTTAAAAAAAACAGTCAAAATGTGCTCCACTCGGGCTGAAAACGCTGTTGGGGACATTTCATTAATGTTGACTACAAATCAAAAACTAAGCATTTTTCAGCTGAAATAATGAATGTAGTCCTCTTAATTCTTGCTTCTAAAGCATTCGCAAGCAGAAATTTCAATGTACAATGATGTTTTTAAAAAAACAGTCAAAATGTGCTCCACTCGGGCTGAAAACGCTGTTGGGGACATTTCATTAATGTTGACTATAAATCATAAACTAAGCATTTTTCAGCTGAAATAATGAATGTAGTGCTCTTAATTCTTGCTTCTAAAGCATACGCAAGCAGAAATTTCAATGTACAATGATGTTTTTAAAAAAACAGTCAAAATGTGCTCCACTCGGGCTGAAAACGCTTGTTTGGAACATTACATTAATGTTGACTATAAATCATAAACTAAGCATTTTTCAGCTGAAATAATGAATGTAGTCCTCTTAATTCTTGCTTCTAAAGCATACGCAAACAGAAATTTCAATGTACAATGATGTTTTTTAAAAAACGGTCAAAATGTGCTCCACTCGGGCTGAAAACGCTTGTTCGGAACATTTCCTTAATGTTGACTATAAATCATAAACTAAGCATTTTTCAGCTGAAATAATGAATGTAGTCCTCTTAATTCTTGCTTCTAAAGCATACGCAAGCAGAAATTTCAATGTACAATGATGTTTTTAAAAAAAACAGTCAAAATGCGCTCCACTCGGGCTGAAAACGCTGTTGGGGACATTTCATTAATGTTGACTACAAATCAAAAACTAAGCATTTTTCAGCTGAAATAATGAATGTAGTCCTCTTAATTCTTGCTTCTAAAGCATACGCAAGCAGAAATTTCAATGTACAATGATGTTTTTAAAAAAAGGGTCAAAATGTGCTCCACTCGGGCTGAAAACGCTTGTTTGGAACATTTCATTAATGTTGACTATAAATCATAAACTAAGCATTTTTCAGCTGAAATAATGAATGTAGTCCTCTTAATTCTTGCTTCTAAAGCATACGCAAGCAGAAATTTCAATGTACAATGATGTTTTTAAAAAAACAGTCAAAATGTGCTCCACTCGGGCTGAAAACGCTTGTTTGGGACATGACATTAATGTTGACTATAAATCATAAACTAAGCATTTTTCAGCTGAAATAATGAATGTAGTCCTCTTAATTCTTGCTTCTAAAGCATACGCAAGCAGAAATTTCAATGTACAATGATGTTTTTAAAAAAACAGTCAAAATGTGCTCCACTCGGGCTGAAAACGCTTGTTTGGGACATTACATTAATGTTGACTATAAATCATAAACTAAGCATTTTTCAGCTGAAATAATGAATGTAGTCCTCTTAATTCTTGCTTCTAAAGCATACGCAAACAGAAATTTCAATGTACAATGATGTTTTTTAAAAAACGGTCAAAATGTGCTCCACTCGGGCTGAAAACGCTTGTTCGGAACATTTCCTTAATGTTGACTATAAATCATAAACTAAGCATTTTTCAGCTGAAATAATGAATGTAGTCCTCTTAATTCTTGCTTCTAAAGCATTCGCAAGCAGAAATTTCAATGTACAATGATGTTTTTAAAAAAAACAGTCAAAATGTGCTCCACTCGGGCTGAAAACGCTGTTGGGGACATTTCATTAATGTTGACTACAAATCAAAAACTAAGCATTTTTCAGCTGAAATAATGAATGTAGTCCTCTTAATTCTTGCTTCTAAAGCATTCGCAAGCAGAAATTTCAATGTACAATGATGTTTTTAAAAAAACAGTCAAAATGTGCTCCACTCGGGCTGAAAACGCTGTTGGGGACATTTCATTAATGTTGACTATAAATCATAAACTAAGCATTTTTCAGCTGAAATAATGAATGTAGTCCTCTTAATTCTTGCTTCTAAAGCATACGCAAGCAGAAATTTCAATGTACAATGATGTTTTTAAAAAAACAGTCAAAATGTGCTCCACTCGGGCTGAAAACGCTTGTTTGGGACATTACATTAATGTTGACTATAAATCATAAACTAAGCATTTTTCAGCTGAAATAATGAATGTAGTCCTCTTAATTCTTGCTTCTAAAGCATACGCAAACAGAAATTTCAATGTACAATGATGTTTTTTAAAAAACGGTCAAAATGTGCTCCACTCGGGCTGAAAACGCTTGTTCGGAACATTTCCTTAATGTTGACTATAAATCATAAACTAAGCATTTTTCAGCTGAAATAATGAATGTAGTCCTCTTAATTCTTGCTTCTAAAGCATACGCAAGCAGAAATTTCAATGTACAATGATGTTTTTAAAAAAAACAGTCAAAATGCGCTCCACTCGGGCTGAAAACGCTGTTGGGGACATTTCATTAATGTTGACTACAAATCAAAAACTAAGCATTTTTCAGCTGAAATAATGAATGTAGTCCTCTTAATTCTTGCTTCTAAAGCATACGCAAGCAGAAATTTCAATGTACAATGATGTTTTTAAAAAAAGGGTCAAAATGTGCTCCACTCGGGCTGAAAACGCTTGTTTGGAACATTTCATTAATGTTGACTATAAATCATAAACTAAGCATTTTTCAGCTGAAATAATGAATGTAGTCCTCTTAATTCTTGCTTCTAAAGCATACGCAAGCAGAAACTTCAATGTACAATGATGTTTTTAAAAAAACAGTCAAAATGTGCTCCACTCGGGCTGAAAACGCTTGTTTGGGACATGACATTAATGTTGACTATAAATCATAAACTAAGCATTTTTCAGCTGAAATAATGAATGTAGTCCTCTTAATTCTTGCTTCTAAAGCATACGCAAGCAGAAATTTCAATGTACAATGATGTTTTTAAAAAAACAGTCAAAATGTGCTCCACTCGGGCTGAAAACGCTTGTTTGGGACATTACATTAATGTTGACTATAAATCATAAACTAAGCATTTTTCAGCTGAAATAATGAATGTAGTCCTCTTAATTCTTGCTTCTAAAGCATACGCAAACAGAAATTTCAATGTACAATGATGTTTTTTAAAAAACGGTCAAAATGTGCTCCACTCGGGCTGAAAACGCTTGTTCGGAACATTTCCTTAATGTTGACTATAAATCATAAACTAAGCATTTTTCAGCTGAAATATTGAATGTAGTCCTCTTAATTCTTGCTTCTAAAGCATACGCAAGCAGAAATTTCAATGTACAATGATGTTTTTAAAAAAAGGGTCAAAATGTGCTCCACTCGGGCTGAAAACGCTTGTTTGGAACATTTCATTAATGTTGACTATAAATCATAAACTAAGCATTTTTCAGCTGAAATAATGAATGTAGTCCTCTTAATTCTTGCTTCTAAAGCATACGCAAGCAGAAATTTCAATGTACAATGATGTTTTTAAAAAAACAGTCAAAATGTGCTCCACTCGGGCTGAAAACGCTTGTTTGGGACATGACATTAATGTTGACTATAAATCATAAACTAAGCATTTTTCAGCTGAAATAATGAATGTAGTCCTCTTAATTCTTGCTTCTTAAGCATACGCAAGCAGAAATTTCAATGTACAATGATGTTTTTAAAAAAAGGGTCAAAATGTGCTCCACTCGGGCTGAAAACGCTTGTTTGGAACATTTCATTAATGTTGACTATAAATCATAAACTAAGCATTTTTCAGCTGAAATAATGAATGTAGTCCTCTTAATTCTTGCTTCTAAAGCATACGCAAGCAGAAATTTCAATGTACAATGATGTTTTTAAAAAAGCAGTCAAAATGTGCTCCACTCGGGCTGAAAACGCTTGTTTGGGACATGACATTAATGTTGACTATAAATCATAAACTAAGCATTTTTCAGCTGAAATAATGAATGTAGTCCTCTTAATTCTTGCTTCTAAAGCATACGCAAAAAGAAATTTCAATGTACAATGATGTTTTTTAAAAAACGGTCAAAATGTGCTCCACTCGGGCTGAAAACGCTTGTTCGGAACATTTCCTTAATGTTGACTATAAATCATAAACTAAGCATTTTTCAGCTGAAATAATGAATGTAGTCCTCTTAATTCTTGCTTCTAAAGCATACGCAAGCAGAAATTTCAATGTACAATGATGTTTTTAAAAAAAACAGTCAAAATGCGCTCCACTCGGGCTGAAAACGCTGTTGGGGACATTTCATTAATGTTGACTACAAATCAAAAACTAAGCATTTTTCAGCTGAAATAATGAATGTAGTCCTCTTAATTCTTGCTTCTAAAGCATACGCAAGCAGAAATTTCAATGTACAATGATGTTTTTAAAAAAAGGGTCAAAATGTGCTCCACTCGGGCTGAAAACGCTTGTTTGGAACATTTCATTAATGTTGACTATAAATCATAAACTAAGCATTTTTCAGCTGAAATAATGAATGTAGTCCTCTTAATTCTTGCTTCTAAAGCATACGCAAGCAGAAATTTCAATGTACAATGATGTTTTTAAAAAAACAGTCAAAATGTGCTCCACTCGGGCTGAAAACGCTTGTTTGGGACATTACATTAATGTTGACTATAAATCATAAACTAAGCATTTTTCAGCTGAAATAATGAATGTAGTCCTCTTAATTCTTGCTTCTAAAGCATACACAAACAGAAATTTCAATGTACAATGATGTTTTTAAAAAAACGGTCAAAATGTGCTCCACTCGGGCTGAAAACGCTTGTTTGGAACATTTCATTAATGTTGACTATAAATCATAAACTAAGCATTTTTCAGCTGAAATAATGAATGTAGTCCTCTTAATTCTTGCTTCTAAAGCATACGCAAGCAGAAATTTCAATGTACAATGATGTTTTTAAAAAAAACAGTCAAAATGTGCTCCACTCGGGCTGAAAACGCTGTTGGGGACATTTCATTAATGTTGACTATAAATCATAAACTAAGCATTTTTCAGCTGAAATAATGAATGTAGTCCTCTTAATTCTTGCTTCTAAAGCATACGCAAGCAGAAATTTCAATGTACAATGATGTTTTTAAAAAAACGGTCAAAATGTGCTCCACTCGGGCTGAAAACGCTTGTTCGGAACATTTCCTTAATGTTGACTATAAATCATAAACTAAGCATTTTTCAGCTGAAATAATGAATGTAGTCCTCTTAATTCTTGCTTCTAAAGCATACGCAAGCAGAAATTTCAATGTACAATGATGTTTTTAAAAAAAACAGTCAAAATGTGCTCCACTGGGGCTGAAAACGCTGTTGGGGACATTTCATTAATGTTGACTACAAATCAAAAACTAAGCATTTTTCAGCTGAAATAATGAATGTAGTCCTCTTAATTCTTGCTTCTAAAGCATTCGCAAGCAGAAATTTCAATGTACAATGATGTTTTTAAAAAAACAGTCAAAATGTGCTCCACTCGGGCTGAAAACGCTGTTGGGGACATTTCATTAATGTTGACTATAAATCATAAACTAAGCATTTTTCAGCTGAAATAATGAATGTAGTCCTCTTAATTCTTGCTTCTAAAGCATACGCAAGCAGAAATTTCAATGTACAATGATGTTTTTAAAAAAACAGTCAAAATGTGCTCCACTCGGGCTGAAAACGCTTGTTTGGGACATTACATTAATGTTGACTATAAATCATAAACTAAGCATTTTTCAGCTGAAATAATGAATGTAGTCCTCTTAATTCTTGCTTCTAAAGCATACGCAAACAGAAATTTCAATGTACAATGATGTTTTTTAAAAAACGGTCAAAATGTGCTCCACTCGGGCTGAAAACGCTTGTTCGGAACATTTCCTTAATGTTGACTATAAATCATAAACTAAGCATTTTTCAGCTGAAATAATGAATGTAGTCCTCTTAATTCTTGCTTCTAAAGCATACGCAAGCAGAAATTTCAATGTACAATGATGTTTTTAAAAAAAACAGTCAAAATGCGCTCCACTCGGGCTGAAAACGCTGTTGGGGACATTTCATTAATGTTGACTACAAATCAAAAACTAAGCATTTTTCAGCTGAAATAATGAATGTAGTCCTCTTAATTCTTGCTTCTAAAGCATACGCAAGCAGAAATTTCAATGTACAATGATGTTTTTAAAAAAAGGGTCAAAATGTGCTCCACTCGGGCTGAAAACGCTTGTTTGGAACATTTCATTAATGTTGACTATAAATCATAAACTAAGCATTTTTCAGCTGAAATAATGAATGTAGTCCTCTTAATTCTTGCTTCTAAAGCATACGCAAGCAGAAATTTCAATGTACAATGATGTTTTTAAAAAAACAGTCAAAATGTGCTCCACTCGGGCTGAAAACGCTTGTTTGGGACATGACATTAATGTTGACTATAAATCATAAACTAAGCATTTTTCAGCTGAAATAATGAATGTAGTCCTCTTAATTCTTGCTTCTAAAGCATACGCAAGCAGAAATTTCAATGTACAATGATGTTTTTAAAAAAACAGTCAAAATGTGCTCCACTCGGGCTGAAAACGCTTGTTTGGGACATTACATTAATGTTAACTATAAATCATAAACTAAGCATTTTTCAGCTGAAATAATGAATGTAGTCCTCTTAATTCTTGCTTCTAAAGCATACGCAAAAAGAAATTTCAATGTACAATGATGTTTTTTAAAAAACGGTCAAAATGTGCTCCACTCGGGCTGAAAACGCTTGTTCGGAACATTTCCTTAATGTTGACTATAAATCATAAACTAAGCATTTTTCAGCTGAAATAATGAATGTAGTCCTCTTAATTCTTGCTTCTTAAGCATACGCAAGCAGAAATTTCAATGTACAATGATGTTTTTAAAAAAAGGGTCAAAATGTGCTCCACTCGGGCTGAAAACGCTTGTTTGGAACATTTCATTAATGTTGACTATAAATCATAAACTAAGCATTTTTCAGCTGAAATAATGAATGTAGTCCTCTTAATTCTTGCTTCTAAAGCATACGCAAGCAGAAATTTCAATGTACAATGATGTTTTTAAAAAAGCAGTCAAAATGTGCTCCACTCGGGCTGAAAACGCTTGTTTGGGACATGACATTAATGTTGACTATAAATCATAAACTAAGCATTTTTCAGCTGAAATAATGAATGTAGTCCTCTTAATTCTTGCTTCTAAAGCATACGCAAAAAGAAATTTCAATGTACAATGATGTTTTTTAAAAAACGGTCAAAATGTGCTCCACTCGGGCTGAAAACGCTTGTTCGGAACATTTCCTTAATGTTGACTATAAATCATAAACTAAGCATTTTTCAGCTGAAATAATGAATGTAGTCCTCTTAATTCTTGCTTCTAAAGCATACGCAAGCAGAAATTTCAATGTACAATGATGTTTTTAAAAAAAACAGTCAAAATGCGCTCCACTCGGGCTGAAAACGCTGTTGGGGACATTTCATTAATGTTGACTACAAATCAAAAATTAAGCATTTTTCAGCTGAAATAATGAATGTAGTCCTCTTAATTCTTGCTTCTAAAGCATACGCAAGCAGAAATTTCAATGTACAATGATGTTTTTAAAAAAAGGGTCAAAATGTGCTCCACTCGGGCTGAAAACGCTTGTTTGGAACATTTCATTAATGTTGACTATAAATCATAAACTAAGCATTTTTCAGCTGAAATAATGAATGTAGTCCTCTTAATTCTTGCTTCTAAAGCATACGCAAGCAGAAATTTCAATGTACAATGATGTTTTTAAAAAAACAGTCAAAATGTGCTCCACTCGGGCTGAAAACGCTTGTTTGGGACATTACATTAATGTTGACTATAAATCATAAACTAAGCATTTTTCAGCTGAAATAATGAATGTAGTCCTCTTAATTCTTGCTTCTAAAGCATACACAAACAGAAATTTCAATGTACAATGATGTTTTTAAAAAAACGGTCAAAATGTGCTCCACTCGGGCTGAAAACGCTTGTTTGGAACATTTCATTAATGTTGACTATAAATCATAAACTAAGCATTTTTCAGCTGAAATAATGAATGTAGTCCTCTTAATTCTTGCTTCTAAAGCATACGCAAGCAGAAATTTCAATGTACAATGATGTTTTTAAAAAAAACAGTCAAAATGTGCTCCACTCGGGCTGAAAACGCTGTTGGGGACATTTCATTAATGTTGACTATAAATCATAAACTAAGCATTTTTCAGCTGAAATAATGAATGTAGTCCTCTTAATTCTTGCTTCTAAAGCATACGCAAGCAGAAATTTCAATGTACAATGATGTTTTTAAAAAAACGGTCAAAATGTGCTCCACTCGGGCTGAAAACGCTTGTTCGGAACATTTCCTTAATGTTGACTATAAATCATAAACTAAGCATTTTTCAGCTGAAATAATGAATGTAGTCCTCTTAATTCTTGCTTCTAAAGCATACGCAAGCAGAAATTTCAATGTACAATGATGTTTTTAAAAAAAACAGTCAAAATGTGCTCCACTGGGGCTGAAAACGCTGTTGGGGACATTTCATTAATGTTGACTACAAATCAAAAACTAAGCATTTTTCAGCTGAAATAATGAATGTAGTCCTCTTAATTCTTGCTTCTAAAGCATTCGCAAGCAGAAATTTCAATGTACAATGATGTTTTTAAAAAAACAGTCAAAATGTGCTCCACTCGGGCTGAAAACGCTGTTGGGGACATTTCATTAATGTTGACTATAAATCATAAACTAAGCATTTTTCAGCTGAAATAATGAATGTAGTCCTCTTAATTCTTGCTTCTAAAGCATACGCAAGCAGAAATTTCAATGTACAATGATGTTTTTAAAAAAACAGTCAAAATGTGCTCCACTCGGGCTGAAAACGCTTGTTTGGGACATTACATTAATGTTGACTATAAATCATAAACTAAGCATTTTTCAGCTGAAATAATGAATGTAGTCCTCTTAATTCTTGCTTCTAAAGCATACGCAAACAGAAATTTCAATGTACAATGATGTTTTTTAAAAAACGGTCAAAATGTGCTCCACTCGGGCTGAAAACGCTTGTTCGGAACATTTCCTTAATGTTGACTATAAATCATAAACTAAGCATTTTTCAGCTGAAATAATGAATGTAGTCCTCTTAATTCTTGCTTCTAAAGCATACGCAAGCAGAAATTTCAATGTACAATGATGTTTTTAAAAAAAACAGTCAAAATGCGCTCCACTCGGGCTGAAAACGCTGTTGGGGACATTTCATTAATGTTGACTACAAATCAAAAACTAAGCATTTTTCAGCTGAAATAATGAATGTAGTCCTCTTAATTCTTGCTTCTAAAGCATACGCAAGCAGAAATTTCAATGTACAATGATGTTTTTAAAAAAAGGGTCAAAATGTGCTCCACTCGGGCTGAAAACGCTTGTTTGGAACATTTCATTAATGTTGACTATAAATCATAAACTAAGCATTTTTCAGCTGAAATAATGAATGTAGTCCTCTTAATTCTTGCTTCTAAAGCATACGCAAGCAGAAATTTCAATGTACAATGATGTTTTTAAAAAAACAGTCAAAATGTGCTCCACTCGGGCTGAAAACGCTTGTTTGGGACATGACATTAATGTTGACTATAAATCATAAACTAAGCATTTTTCAGCTGAAATAATGAATGTAGTCCTCTTAATTCTTGCTTCTAAAGCATACGCAAGCAGAAATTTCAATGTACAATGATGTTTTTAAAAAAACAGTCAAAATGTGCTCCACTCGGGCTGAAAACGCTTGTTTGGGACATTACATTAATGTTAACTATAAATCATAAACTAAGCATTTTTCAGCTGAAATAATGAATGTAGTCCTCTTAATTCTTGCTTCTAAAGCATACGCAAAAAGAAATTTCAATGTACAATGATGTTTTTTAAAAAACGGTCAAAATGTGCTCCACTCGGGCTGAAAACGCTTGTTCGGAACATTTCCTTAATGTTGACTATAAATCATAAACTAAGCATTTTTCAGCTGAAATAATGAATGTAGTCCTCTTAATTCTTGCTTCTAAAGCATACGCAAGCAGAAATTTCAATGTACAATGATGTTTTTAAAAAAAACAGTCAAAATGCGCTCCACTCGGGCTGAAAACGCTGTTGGGGACATTTCATTAATGTTGACTACAAATCAAAAACTAAGCATTTTTCAGCTGAAATAATGAAAGTAGTCCTCTTAATTCTTGCTTCTAAAGCATACGCAAGCAGAAATTTCAATGTACAATGATGTTTTTAAAAAAAACAGTCAAAATGTGCTCCACTCGGGCTGAAAACGCTGTTGGGGACATTTCATTAATGTTGACTATAAATCATAAACTAAGCATTTTTCAGCTGAAATAATGAATGTAGTCCTCTTAATTCTTGCTTCTAAAGCATACGCAAGCAGAAATTTCAATGTACAATGATGTTTTTAAAAAAACAGTCAAAATGTGCTCCACTCGGGCTGAAAACGCTTGTTTGGGACATTACATTAATGTTGACTATAAATCATAAACTAAGCATTTTTCAGCTGAAATAATGAATGTAGTCCTCTTAATTCTTGCTTCTAAAGCATACGCAAGCAGAAATTTCAATGTACAATGATGTTTTTAAAAAAACAGTCAAAATGTGCTCCACTCGGGCTGAAAACGCTTGTTTGGGACATTACATTAATGTTGACTATAAATCATAAACTAAGCATTTTTCAGCTGAAATAATGAATGTAGTCCTCTTAATTCTTGCTTCTAAAGCATACGCAAGCAGAAATTTCAATGTACAATGATGTTTTTAAAAAAAACAGTCAAAATGCGCTCCACTCGGGCTGAAAACGCTGTTGGGGACATTTCATTAATGTTGACTACAAATCAAAAACTAAGCATTTTTCAGCTGAAATAATGAATGTACTCCTCTTAATTCTTGCTTCTAAAGCATACGCAAGCAGAAATTTCAATGTACAATGATGTTTTTAAAAAAACAGTCAAAATGTGCTCCACTCGGGCTGAAAACGCTTGTTTGGGACATTACATTAATGTTGACTATAAATCATAAACTAAGCATTTTTCAGCTGAAATAATGAATGTAGTCCTCTTAATTCTTGCTTCTAAAGCATACGCAAACAGAAATTTCAATGTACAATGATGTTTTTTAAAAAACGGTCAAAATGTGCTCCACTCGGGCTGAAAACGCTTGTTCGGAACATTTCCTTAATGTTGACTATAAATCATAAACTAAGCATTTTTCAGCTGAAATAATGAATGTAGTCCTCTTAATTCTTGCTTCTAAAGCATACGCAAGCAGAAATTTCAATGTACAATGATGTTTTTAAAAAAAACAGTCAAAATGCGCTCCACTCGGGCTGAAAACGCTGTTGGGGACATTTCATTAATGTTGACTACAAATCAAAAACTAAGCATTTTTCAGCTGAAATAATGAATGTAGTCCTCTTAATTCTTGCTTCTAAAGCATACGCAAGCAGAAATTTCAATGTACAATGATGTTTTTAAAAAAAGGGTCAAAATGTGCTCCACTCGGGCTGAAAACGCTTGTTTGGAACATTTCATTAATGTTGACTATAAATCATAAACTAAGCATTTTTCAGCTGAAATAATGAATGTAGTCCTCTTAATTCTTGCTTCTAAAGCATACGCAAGCAGAAATTTCAATGTACAATGATGTTTTTAAAAAAACAGTCAAAATGTGCTCCACTCGGGCTGAAAACGCTTGTTTGGAACATTTCATTAATGTTGACTATAAATCAAAAACTAAGCATTTTTCAGCTGAAATAATGAATGTAGTCCTCTTACTTCTTGCTTCTAAAGCATACGCAAGCAGAAATTTCAATGTACAATGATGTTTTTAAAAAAACAGTCAAAATGTGCTCCACTCGGGCTGAAAACGCTGTTGGGGACATTTCATTAATGTTGACTATAAATCAAAAACTAAGCATTTTTCAGCTGAAATAATGAATGTAGTCCTCTTAATTCTTGCTTCTAAAGCATACGCAAGCAGAAATTTCAATGTACAATGATGTTTTTAAAAAAACAGTCAAAATGTGCTCCACTCGGGCTGAAAACGCTTGTTTGGAACATTTCATTAATGTTGACTATAATTCATAAACTAAGCATTTTTCAGCTGAAATAATGAATGTAGTCCTCTTAATTCTTGCTTCTAAAGCATACGCAAGCAGAAATTTCAATGTACAATGATGTTTTTAAAAAAAACAGTCAAAATGTGCTCCACTCGGGCTGAAAACGCTGTTGGGGACATTTCATTAATGTTGACTATAAATCATAAACTAAGCATTTTTCAGCTGAAATAATGAATGTAGTCCTCTTAATTCTTGCTTCTAAAGCAAACGCAAGCAGAAATTTCAATGTACAATGATGTTTTTAAAAAAACGGTCAAAATGTGCTCCACTCGGGCTGAAAACGCTTATTCGGAACATTTCCTTAATGTTGACTATAAATCATAAACTAAGCATTTTTCAGCTGAAATAATGAATGTAGTCCTCTTAATTCTTGCTTCTAAAGCATACGCAAGCAGAAATTTCAATGTACAATGATGTTTTTAAAAAAAACAGTCAAAATGTGCTCCACTCGGGCTGAAAACGCTGTTGGGGACATTTCATTAATGTTGACTACAAATCAAAAACTAAGCATTTTTCAGCTGAAATAATGAATGTAGTCCTCTTAATTCTTGCTTCTAAAGCATTCGCAAGCAGAAATTTCAATGTACAATGATGTTTTTAAAAAAACAGTCAAAATGTGCTCCACTCGGGCTGAAAACGCTGTTGGGGACATTTCATTAATGTTGACTATAAATCATAAACTAAGCATTTTTCAGCTGAAATAATGAATGTAGTCCTCTTAATTCTTGCTTCTAAAGCATACGCAAGCAGAAATTTCAATGTACAATGATGTTTTTAAAAAAACAGTCAAAATGTGCTCCACTCGGGCTGAAAACGCTTGTTTGGGACATTACATTAATGTTGACTATAAATCATAAACTAAGCATTTTTCAGCTGAAATAATGAATGTAGTCCTCTTAATTCTTGCTTCTAAAGCATACGCAAACAGAAATTTCAATGTACAATGATGTTTTTTAAAAAACGGTCAAAATGTGCTCCACTCGGGCTGAAAACGCTTGTTCGGAACATTTCCTTAATGTTGACTATAAATCATAAACTAAGCATTTTTCAGCTGAAATAATGAATGTAGTCCTCTTAATTCTTGCTTCTAAAGCATACGCAAGCAGAAATTTCAATGTACAATGATGTTTTTAAAAAAAACAGTCAAAATGCGCTCCACTCGGGCTGAAAACGCTGTTGGGGACATTTCATTAATGTTGACTACAAATCAAAAACTAAGCATTTTTCAGCTGAAATAATGAATGTAGTCCTCTTAATTCTTGCTTCTAAAGCATACGCAAGCAGAAATTTCAATGTACAATGATGTTTTTAAAAAAAGGGTCAAAATGTGCTCCACTCGGGCTGAAAACGCTTGTTTGGAACATTTCATTAATGTTGACTATAAATCATAAACTAAGCATTTTTCAGCTGAAATAATGAATGTAGTCCTCTTAATTCTTGCTTCTAAAGCATACGCAAGCAGAAATTTCAATGTACAATGATGTTTTTAAAAAAACAGTCAAAATGTGCTCCACTCGGGCTGAAAACGCTTGTTTGGGACATGACATTAATGTTGACTATAAATCATAAACTAAGCATTTTTCAGCTGAAATAATGAATGTAGTCCTCTTAATTCTTGCTTCTAAAGCATACGCAAGCAGAAATTTCAATGTACAATGATGTTTTTAAAAAAACAGTCAAAATGTGCTCCACTCGGGCTGAAAACGCTTGTTTGGGACATTACATTAATGTTGACTATAAATCATAAACTAAGCATTTTTCAGCTGAAATAATGAATGTAGTCCTCTTAATTCTTGCTTCTAAAGCATACGCAAACAGAAATTTCAATGTACAATGATGTTTTTTAAAAAACGGTCAAAATGTGCTCCACTCGGGCTGAAAACGCTTGTTCGGAACATTTCCTTAATGTTGACTATAAATCATAAACTAAGCATTTTTCAGCTGAAATAATGAATGTAGTCCTCTTAATTCTTGCTTCTAAAGCATACGCAAGCAGAAATTTCAATGTACAATGATGTTTTTAAAAAAAACAGTCAAAATGCGCTCCACTCGGGCTGAAAACGCTGTTGGGGACATTTCATTAATGTTGACTACAAATCAAAAACTAAGCATTTTTCAGCTGAAATAATGAATGTAGTCCTCTTAATTCTTGCTTCTAAAGCATACGCAAGCAGAAATTTCAATGTACAATGATGTTTTTAAAAAAAGGGTCAAAATGTGCTCCACTCGGGCTGAAAACGCTTGTTTGGAACATTTCATTAATGTTGACTATAAATCATAAACTAAGCATTTTTCAGCTGAAATAATGAATGTAGTCCTCTTAATTCTTGCTTCTAAAGCATACGCAAGCAGAAATTTCAATGTACAATGATGTTTTTAAAAAAACAGTCAAAATGTGCTCCACTCGGGCTGAAAACGCTTGTTTGGGACATGACATTAATGTTGACTATAAATCATAAACTAAGCATTTTTCAGCTGAAATAATGAATGTAGTCCTCTTAATTCTTGCTTCTAAAGCATACGCAAGCAGAAATTTCAATGTACAATGATGTTTTTAAAAAAACAGTCAAAATGTGCTCCACTCGGGCTGAAAACGCTTGTTTGGGACATTACATTAATGTTGACTATAAATCATAAACTAAGCATTTTTCAGCTGAAATAATGAATGTAGTCCTCTTAATTCTTGCTTCTAAAGCATACGCAAACAGAAATTTCAATGTACAATGATGTTTTTTAAAAAACGGTCAAAATGTGCTCCACTCGGGCTGAAAACGCTTGTTCGGAACATTTCCTTAATGTTGACTATAAATCATAAACTAAGCATTTTTCAGCTGAAATAATGAATGTAGTCCTCTTAATTCTTGCTTCTAAAGCATACGCAAGCAGAAATTTCAATGTACAATGATGTTTTTAAAAAAAGGGTCAAAATGTGCTCCACTCGGGCTGAAAACGCTTGTTTGGAACATTTCATTAATGTTGACTATAAATCATAAACTAAGCATTTTTCAGCTGAAATAATGAATGTAGTCCTCTTAATTCTTGCTTCTAAAGCATACGCAAGCAGAAATTTCAATGTACAATGATGTTTTTAAAAAAACAGTCAAAATGTGCTCCACTCGGGCTGAAAACGCTTGTTTGGGACATGACATTAATGTTGACTATAAATCATAAACTAAGCATTTTTCAGCTGAAATAATGAATGTAGTCCTCTTAATTCTTGCTTCTAAAGCTTACGCAAAAAGAAATTTCAATGTACAATGATGTTTTTTAAAAAACGGTCAAAATGTGCTCCACTCGGGCTGAAAACGCTTGTTCGGAACATTTCCTTAATGTTGACTATAAATCATAAACTAAGCATTTTTCAGCTGAAATAATGAATGTAGTCCTCTTAATTCTTGCTTCTAAAGCATACGCAAGCAGAAATTTCAATGTACAATGATGTTTTTAAAAAAAACAGTCAAAATGCGCTCCACTCGGGCTGAAAACGCTGTTGGGGACATTTCATTAATGTTGACTACAAATCAAAAACTAAGCATTTTTCAGCTGAAATAATGAATGTAGTCCTCTTAATTCTTGCTTCTAAAGCATACGCAAGCAGAAATTTCAATGTACAATGATGTTTTTAAAAAAAGGGTCAAAATGTGCTCCACTCGGGCTGAAAACGCTTGTTTGGAACATTTCATTAATGTTGACTATAAATCATAAACTAAGCATTTTTCAGCTGAAATAATGAATGTAGTCCTCTTAATTCTTGCTTCTAAAGCATACGCAAGCAGAAATTTCAATGTACAATGATGTTTTTAAAAAAACAGTCAAAATGTGCTCCACTCGGGCTGAAAACGCTTGTTTGGGACATGACATTAATGTTGACTATAAATCATAAACTAAGCATTTTTCAGCTGAAATAATGAATGTAGTCCTCTTAATTCTTGCTTCTAAAGCATACGCAAACAGAAATTTCAATGTACAATGATGTTTTTTAAAAAACGGTCAAAATGTGCTCCACTCGGGCTGAAAACGCTTGTTCGGAACATTTCCTTAATGTTGACTATAAATCATAAACTAAGCATTTTTCAGCTGAAATAATGAATGTAGTCCTCTTAATTCTTGCTTCTAAAGCATACGCAAGCAGAAATTTCAATGTACAATGATGTTTTTAAAAAAAACAGTCAAAATGCGCTCCACTCGGGCTGAAAACGCTGTTGGGGACATTTCATTATTGTTGACTACAAATCAAAAACTAAGCATTTTTCAGCTGAAATAATGAATGTAGTCCTCTTAATTCTTGCTTCTAAAGCATACGCAAGCAGAAATTTCAATGTACAATGATGTTTTTAAAAAAACAGTCAAAATGTGCTCCACTCGGGCTGAAAACGCTTGTTTGGGACATTACATTAATGTTGACTATAAATCATAAACTAAGCATTTTTCAGCTGAAATAATGAATGTAGTCCTCTTAATTCTTGCTTCTAAAGCATACGCAAACAGAAATTTCAATGTACAATGATGTTTTTTAAAAAACGGTCAAAATGTGCTCCACTCGGGCTGAAAACGCTTGTTCGGAACATTTCCTTAATGTTGACTATAAATCATAAACTAAGCATTTTTCAGCTGAAATAATGAATGTAGTCCTCTTAATTCTTGCTTCTAAAGCATACGCAAGCAGAAATTTCAATGTACAATGATGTTTTTAAAAAAAGGGTCAAAATGTGCTCCACTCGGGCTGAAAACGCTTGTTTGGAACATTTCATTAATGTTGACTATAAATCATAAACTAAGCATTTTTCAGCTGAAATAATGAATGTAGTCCTCTTAATTCTTGCTTCTAAAGCATACACAAACAGAAATTTCAATGTACAATGATGTTTTTAAAAAAACGGTCAAAATGTGCTCCACTCGGGCTGAAAACGCTTGTTTGGAACATTTCATTAATGTTGACTATAAATCATAAACTAAGCATTTTTCAGCTGAAATAATGAATGTAGTCCTCTTAATTCTTGCTTCTAAAGCATACGCAAGCAGAAATTTCAATGTACAATGATGTTTTTAAAAAAACAGTCAAAATGTGCTCCACTCGGGCTGAAAACGCTTGTTTGGGACATGACATTAATGTTGACTATAAATCATAAACTAAGCATTTTTCAGCTGAAATAATGAATGTAGTCCTCTTAATTCTTGCTTCTAAAGCATACGCAAGCAGAAATTTCAATGTACAATGATGTTTTTAAAAAAACAGTCAAAATGTGCTCCACTCGGGCTGAAAACGCTTGTTTGGGACATTACATTAATGTTGACTATAAATCATAAACTAAGCATTTTTCAGCTGAAATAATGAATGTAGTCCTCTTAATTCTTGCTTCTAAAGCATACGCAAACAGAAATTTCAATGTACAATGATGTTTTTTAAAAAACGGTCAAAATGTGCTCCACTCGGGCTGAAAACGCTTGTTCGGAACATTTCCTTAATGTTGACTATAAATCATAAACTAAGCATTTTTCAGCTGAAATAATGAATGTAGTCCTCTTAATTCTTGCTTCTAAAGCATACGCAAGCAGAAATTTCAATGTACAATGATGTTTTTAAAAAAAACAGTCAAAATGCGCTCCACTCGGGCTGAAAACGCTGTTGGGGACATTTCATTAATGTTGACTACAAATCAAAAACTAAGCATTTTTCAGCTGAAATAATGAATGTAGTCCTCTTAATTCTTGCTTCTAAAGCATACGCAAGCAGAAATTTCAATGTACAATGATGTTTTTAAAAAAAGGGTCAAAATGTGCTCCACTCGGGCTGAAAACGCTTGTTCGGAACATTTCCTTAATGTTGACTATAAATCATAAACTAAGCATTTTTCAGCTGAAATAATGAATGTAGTCCTCTTAATTCTTGCTTCTAAAGCATACGCAAGCAGAAATTTCAATGTACAATGATGTTTTTAAAAAAAACAGTCAAAATGCGCTCCACTCGGGCTGAAAACGCTGTTGGGGACATTTCATTAATGTTGACTACAAATCAAAAACTAAGCATTTTTCAGCTGAAATAATGAAAGTAGTCCTCTTAATTCTTGCTTCTAAAGCATACGCAAGCAGAAATTTCAATGTACAATGATGTTTTTAAAAAAAACAGTCAAAATGTGCTCCACTCGGGCTGAAAACGCTTGTTTGGGACATTACATTAATGTTGACTATAAATCATAAACTAAGCATTTTTCAGCTGAAATAATGAATGTAGTCCTCTTAATTCTTGCTTCTAAAGCATACGCAAGCAGAAATTTCAATGTACAATATGTTTTTAAAAAAAACAGTCAAAATGCGCTCCACTCGGGCTGAAAACGCTGTTGGGGACATTTCATTAATGTTGACTACAAATCAAAAACTAAGCATTTTTCAGCTGAAATAATGAATGTAGTCCTCTTAATTCTTGCTTCTAAAGCATACGCAAGCAGAAATTTCAATGTACAATGATGTTTTTAAAAAAACAGTCAAAATGTGCTCCACTCGGGCTGAAAACGCTTGTTTGGAACATTTCATTAATGTTGACTATAAATCATAAACTAAGCATTTTTCAGCTGAAATAATGAATGTAGTCCTCTTAATTCTTGCTTCTAAAGCATACGCAAGCAGAAATTTCAATGTACAATGATGTTTTTAAAAAAACAGTCAAAATGTGCTCCACTCGGGCTGAAAACGCTTGTTTGGGACATTACATTAATGTTGACTATAAATCATAAACTAAGCATTTTTCAGCTGAAATAATGAATGTAGTCCTCTTAATTCTTGCTTCTAAAGCATACGCAAGCAGAAATTTCAATGTACAATGATGTTTTTAAAAAAACAGTCAAAATGTGCTCCACTCGGGCTGAAAACGCTTGTTTGGGACATTACATTAATGTTGACTATAAATCATAAACTAAGCATTTTTCAGCTGAAATAATGAATGTAGTCCTCTTAATTCTTGCTTCTAAAGCATACGCAAACAGAAATTTCAATGTACAATGATGTTTTTTAAAAAACGGTCAAAATGTGCTCCACTCGGGCTGAAAACGCTTGTTCGGAACATTTCCTTAATGTTGACTATAAATCATAAACTAAGCATTTTTCAGCTGAAATAATGAATGTAGTCCTCTTAATTCTTGCTTCTAAAGCATACGCAAGCAGAAATTTCAATGTACAATGATGTTTTTAAAAAAAACAGTCAAAATGCGCTCCACTCGGGCTGAAAACGCTGTTGGGGACATTTCATTAATGTTGACTACAAATCAAAAACTAAGCATTTTTCAGCTGAAATAATGAATGTAGTCCTCTTAATTCTTGCTTCTAAAGCATACGCAAGCAGAAATTTCAATGTACAATGATGTTTTTAAAAAAAGGGTCAAAATGTGCTCCACTCGGGCTGAAAACGCTTGTTTGGAACATTTCATTAATGTTGACTATAAATCATAAACTAAGCATTTTTCAGCTGAAATAATGAATGTAGTCCTCTTAATTCTTGCTTCTAAAGCATACGCAAGCAGAAATTTCAATGTACAATGATGTTTTTAAAAAAACAGTCAAAATGTGCTCCACTCGGGCTGAAAACGCTTGTTTGGGACATGACATTAATGTTGACTATAAATCATAAACTAAGCATTTTTCAGCTGAAATAATGAATGTAGTCCTCTTAATTCTTGCTTCTAAAGCATACGCAAGCAGAAATTTCAATGTACAATGATGTTTTTAAAAAAACAGTCAAAATGTGCTCCACTCGGGCTGAAAACGCTTGTTTGGGACATTACATTAATGTTGACTATAAATCATAAACTAAGCATTTTTCAGCTGAAATAATGAATGTAGTCCTCTTAATTCTTGCTTCTAAAGCATACGCAAAAAGAAATTTCAATGTACAATGATGTTTTTTAAAAAACGGTCAAAATGTGCTCCACTCGGGCTGAAAACGCTTGTTCGGAACATTTCCTTAATGTTGACTATAAATCATAAACTAAGCATTTTTCAGCTGAAATAATGAATGTAGTCCTCTTAATTCTTGCTTCTAAAGCATACGCAAGCAGAAATTTCAATGTACAATGATGTTTTTAAAAAAAACAGTCAAAATGCGCTCCACTCGGGCTGAAAACGCTGTTGGGGACATTTCATTAATGTTGACTACAAATCAAAAACTAAGCATTTTTCAGCTGAAATAATGAAAGTAGTCCTCTTAATTCTTGCTTCTAAAGCATACGCAAGCAGAAATTTCAATGTACAATGATGTTTTTAAAAAAAACAGTCAAAATGTGCTCCACTCGGGCTGAAAACGCTGTTGGGGACATTTCATTAATGTTGACTACAAATCAAAAATTAAGCATTTTTCAGCTGAAATAATGAATGTAGTCCTCTTAATTCTTGCTTCTAAAGCATTCGCAAGCAGAAATTTCAATGTACAATGATGTTTTTAAAAAAACAGTCAAAATGTGCTCCACTCGGGCTGAAAACGCTGTTGGGGACATTTCATTAATGTTGACTATAAATCATAAACTAAGCATTTTTCAGCTGAAATAATGAATGTAGTGCTCTTAATTCTTGCTTCTAAAGCATACGCAAGCAGAAATTTCAATGTACAATGATGTTTTTAAAAAAACAGTCAAAATGTGCTCCACTCGGGCTGAAAACGCTTGTTTGGGACATTACATTAATGTTGACTATAAATCATAAACTAAGCATTTTTCAGCTGAAATAATGAATGTAGTCCTCTTAATTCTTGCTTCTAAAGCATACGCAAACAGAAATTTCAATGTACAATGATGTTTTTTAAAAAACGGTCAAAATGTGCTCCACTCGGGCTGAAAACGCTTGTTCGGAACATTTCCTTAATGTTGACTATAAATCATAAACTAAGCATTTTTCAGCTGAAATAATGAATGTAGTCCTCTTAATTCTTGCTTCTAAAGCATACGCAAGCAGAAATTTCAATGTACAATGATGTTTTTAAAAAAAGGGTCAAAATGTGCTCCACTCGGGCTGAAAACGCTTGTTTGGAACATTTCATTAATGTTGACTATAAATCATAAACTAAGCATTTTTCAGCTGAAATAATGAATGTAGTCCTCTTAATTCTTGCTTCTAAAGCATACACAAACAGAAATTTCAATGTACAATGATGTTTTTAAAAAAACGGTCAAAATGTGCTCCACTCGGGCTGAAAACGCTTGTTTGGAACATTTCATTAATGTTGACTATAAATCATAAACTAAGCATTTTTCAGCTGAAATAATGAATGTAGTCCTCTTAATTCTTGCTTCTAAAGCATACGCAAGCAGAAATTTCAATGTACAATGATGTTTTTAAAAAAACAGTCAAAATGTGCTCCACTCGGGCTGAAAACGCTTGTTTGGGACATGACATTAATGTTGACTATAAATCATAAACTAAGCATTTTTCAGCTGAAATAATGAATGTAGTCCTCTTAATTCTTGCTTCTAAAGCATACGCAAGCAGAAATTTCAATGTACAATGATGTTTTTAAAAAAACAGTCAAAATGTGCTCCACTCGGGCTGAAAACGCTTGTTTGGGACATTACATTAATGTTGACTATAAATCATAAACTAAGCATTTTTCAGCTGAAATAATGAATGTAGTCCTCTTAATTCTTGCTTCTAAAGCATACGCAAACAGAAATTTCAATGTACAATGATGTTTTTTAAAAAACGGTCAAAATGTGCTCCACTCGGGCTGAAAACGCTTGTTCGGAACATTTCCTTAATGTTGACTATAAATCATAAACTAAGCATTTTTCAGCTGAAATAATGAATGTAGTCCTCTTAATTCTTGCTTCTAAAGCATACGCAAGCAGAAATTTCAATGTACAATGATGTTTTTAAAAAAAACAGTCAAAATGCGCTCCACTCGGGCTGAAAACGCTGTTGGGGACATTTCATTAATGTTGACTACAAATCAAAAACTAAGCATTTTTCAGCTGAAATAATGAATGTAGTCCTCTTAATTCTTGCTTCTAAAGCATACGCAAGCAGAAATTTCAATGTACAATGATGTTTTTAAAAAAAGGGTCAAAATGTGCTCCACTCGGGCTGAAAACGCCTGTTCGGAACATTTCCTTAATGTTGACTATAAATCATAAACTAAGCATTTTTCAGCTGAAATAATGAATGTAGTCCTCTTAATTCTTGCTTCTAAAGCATACGCAAGCAGAAATTTCAATGTACAATGATGTTTTTAAAAAAAACAGTCAAAATGCGCTCCACTCGGGCTGAAAACGCTGTTGGGGACATTTCATTAATGTTGACTACAAATCAAAAACTAAGCATTTTTCAGCTGAAATAATGAAAGTAGTCCTCTTAATTCTTGCTTCTAAAGCATACGCAAGCAGAAATTTCAATGTACAATGATGTTTTTAAAAAAAACAGTCAAAATGTGCTCCACTCGGGCTGAAAACGCTTGTTTGGGACATTACATTAATGTTGACTATAAATCATAAACTAAGCATTTTTCAGCTGAAATAATGAATGTAGTCCTCTTAATTCTTGCTTCTAAAGCATACGCAAGCAGAAATTTCAATGTACAATATGTTTTTAAAAAAAACAGTCAAAATGCGCTCCACTCGGGCTGAAAACGCTGTTGGGGACATTTCATTAATGTTGACTACAAATCAAAAACTAAGCATTTTTCAGCTGAAATAATGAATGTAGTCCTCTTAATTCTTGCTTCTAAAGCATACGCAAGCAGAAATTTCAATGTACAATGATGTTTTTAAAAAAACAGTCAAAATGTGCTCCACTCGGGCTGAAAACGCTTGTTTGGAACATTTCATTAATGTTGACTATAAATCATAAACTAAGCATTTTTCAGCTGAAATAATGAATGTAGTCCTCTTAATTCTTGCTTCTAAAGCATACGCAAGCAGAAATTTCAATGTACAATGATGTTTTTAAAAAAACAGTCAAAATGTGCTCCACTCGGGCTGAAAACGCTTGTTTGGGACATTACATTAATGTTGACTATAAATCATAAACTAAGCATTTTTCAGCTGAAATAATGAATGTAGTCCTCTTAATTCTTGCTTCTAAAGCATACGCAAGCAGAAATTTCAATGTACAATGATGTTTTTAAAAAAACAGTCAAAATGTGCTCCACTCGGGCTGAAAACGCTTGTTTGGGACATTACATTAATGTTGACTATAAATCATAAACTAAGCATTTTTCAGCTGAAATAATGAATGTAGTCCTCTTAATTCTTGCTTCTAAAGCATACGCAAACAGAAATTTCAATGTACAATGATGTTTTTTAAAAAACGGTCAAAATGTGCTCCACTCGGGCTG
Source organism: Hippichthys cyanospilos (assembly GCF_059441005.1). NCBI lineage: Eukaryota > Metazoa > Chordata > Actinopteri > Syngnathiformes > Syngnathidae > Hippichthys > Hippichthys cyanospilos. Next base: position 696,924 of record NW_028283380.1, read on the forward strand.
AAAACGCTTGTTCGGAACATTTCCTTAATGTTGACTATAAATCATAAACTAAGCATTTTTCAGCTGAAATAATGAATGTAGTCCTCTTAATTCTTGCTTCTAAAGCATACGCAAGCAGAAATTTCAATGTACAATGATGTTTTTAAAAAAAACAGTCAAAATGCGCTCCACTCGGGCTGAAAACGCTGTTGGGGACATTTCATTAATGTTGACTACAAATCAAAAACTAAGCATTTTTCAGCTGAAATAATGAATGTAGTCCTCTTAATTCTTGCTTCTAAAGCATACGCAAGCAGAAATTTCAATGTACAATGATGTTTTTAAAAAAAGGGTCAAAATGTGCTCCACTCGGGCTGAAAACGCTTGTTTGGAACATTTCATTAATGTTGACTATAAATCATAAACTAAGCATTTTTCAGCTGAAATAATGAATGTAGTCCTCTTAATTCTTGCTTCTAAAGCATACGCAAGCAGAAATTTCAATGTACAATGATGTTTTTAAAAAAACAGTCAAAATGTGCTCCACTCGGGCTGAAAACGCTTGTTTGGGACATGACATTAATGTTGACTATAAATCATAAACTAAGCATTTTTCAGCTGAAATAATGAATGTAGTCCTCTTAATTCTTGCTTCTAAAGCATACGCAAGCAGAAATTTCAATGTACAATGATGTTTTTAAAAAAACAGTCAAAATGTGCTCCACTCGGGCTGAAAACGCTTGTTTGGGACATTACATTAATGTTGACTATAAATCATAAACTAAGCATTTTTCAGCTGAAATAATGAATGTAGTCCTCTTAATTCTTGCTTCTAAAGCATACGCAAAAAGAAATTTCAATGTACAATGATGTTTTTTAAAAAACGGTCAAAATGTGCTCCACTCGGGCTGAAAACGCTTGTTCGGAACATTTCCTTAATGTTGACTATAAATCATAAACTAAGCATTTTTCAGCTGAAATAATGAATGTAGTCCTCTTAATTCTTGCTTCTAAAGCATACGCAAGCAGAAATTTCAATGTACAATGATGTTTTTAAAAAAAACAGTCAAAATGCGCTCCACTCGGGCTGAAAACGCTGTTGGGGACATTTCATTAATGTTGACTACAAATCAAAAACTAAGCATTTTTCAGCTGAAATAATGAAAGTAGTCCTCTTAATTCTTGCTTCTAAAGCATACGCAAGCAGAAATTTCAATGTACAATGATGTTTTTAAAAAAAACAGTCAAAATGTGCTCCACTCGGGCTGAAAACGCTGTTGGGGACATTTCATTAATGTTGACTACAAATCAAAAACTAAGCATTTTTCAGCTGAAATAATGAATGTAGTCCTCTTAATTCTTGCTTCTAAAGCATTCGCAAGCAGAAATTTCAATGTACAATGATGTTTTTAAAAAAACAGTCAAAATGTGCTCCACTCGGGCTGAAAACGCTGTTGGGGACATTTCATTAATGTTGACTATAAATCATAAACTAAGCATTTTTCAGCTGAAATAATGAATGTAGTGCTCTTAATTCTTGCTTCTAAAGCATACGCAAGCAGAAATTTCAATGTACAATGATGTTTTTAAAAAAACAGTCAAAATGTGCTCCACTCGGGCTGAAAACGCTTGTTTGGGACATTACATTAATGTTGACTATAAATCATAAACTAAGCATTTTTCAGCTGAAATAATGAATGTAGTCCTCTTAATTCTTGCTTCTAAAGCATACGCAAACAGAAATTTCAATGTACAATGATGTTTTTTAAAAAACGGTCAAAATGTGCTCCACTCGGGCTGAAAACGCTTGTTCGGAACATTTCCTTAATGTTGACTATAAATCATAAACTAAGCATTTTTCAGCTGAAATAATGAATGTAGTCCTCTTAATTCTTGCTTCTAAAGCATACGCAAGCAGAAATTTCAATGTACAATGATGTTTTTAAAAAAACAGTCCAAATTTGCTCCACTCGGGCTGAAAACGCTTGTTTGGGACATTACATTAATGTTGACTATAAATCATAAACTAAGCATTTTTCAGCTGAAATAATGAATGTAGTCCTCTTAATTCTTGCTTCTAAAGCATACGCAAACAGAAATTTCAATGTACAATGATGTTTTTTAAAAAACGGTCAAAATGTGCTCCACTCGGGCTGAAAACGCTTGTTCGGAACATTTCCTTAATGTTGACTATAAATCATAAACTAAGCATTTTTCAGCTGAAATAATGAATGTAGTCCTCTTAATTCTTGCTTCTAAAGCATACGCAAGCAGAAATTTCAATGTACAATGATGTTTTTAAAAAAAACAGTCAAAATGCGCTCCACTCGGGCTGAAAACGCTGTTGGGGACATTTCATTAATGTTGACTACAAATCAAAAACTAAGCATTTTTCAGCTGAAATAATGAATGTAGTCCTCTTAATTCTTGCTTCTAAAGCATACGCAAGCAGAAATTTCAATGTACAATGATGTTTTTAAAAAAAGGGTCAAAATGTGCTCCACTCGGGCTGAAAACGCTTGTTTGGAACATTTCATTAATGTTGACTATAAATCATAAACTAAGCATTTTTCAGCTGAAATAATGAATGTAGTCCTCTTAATTCTTGCTTCTAAAGCATACGCAAGCAGAAATTTCAATGTACAATGATGTTTTTAAAAAAACAGTCAAAATGTGCTCCACTCGGGCTGAAAACGCTTGTTTGGGACATGACATTAATGTTGACTATAAATCATAAACTAAGCATTTTTCAGCTGAAATAATGAATGTAGTCCTCTTAATTCTTGCTTCTAAAGCATACGCAAGCAGAAATTTCAATGTACAATGATGTTTTTAAAAAAACAGTCAAAATGTGCTCCACTCGGGCTGAAAACGCTTGTTTGGGACATTACATTAATGTTGACTATAAATCATAAACTAAGCATTTTTCAGCTGAAATAATGAATGTAGTCCTCTTAATTCTTGCTTCTAAAGCATACGCAAACAGAAATTTCAATGTACAATGATGTTTTTTAAAAAACGGTCAAAATGTGCTCCACTCGGGCTGAAAACGCTTGTTCGGAACATTTCCTTAATGTTGACTATAAATCATAAACTAAGCATTTTTCAGCTGAAATAATGAATGTAGTCCTCTTAATTCTTGCTTCTAAAGCATACGCAAGCAGAAATTTCAATGTACAATGATGTTTTTAAAAAAAACAGTCAAAATGCGCTCCACTCGGGCTGAAAACGCTGTTGGGGACATTTCATTAATGTTGACTACAAATCAAAAACTAAGCATTTTTCAGCTGAAATAATGAATGTAGTCCTCTTAATTCTTGCTTCTAAAGCATACGCAAGCAGAAATTTCAATGTACAATGATGTTTTTAAAAAAAGGGTCAAAATGTGCTCCACTCGGGCTGAAAACGCTTGTTTGGAACATTTCATTAATGTTGACTATAAATCATAAACTAAGCATTTTTCAGCTGAAATAATGAATGTAGTCCTCTTAATTCTTGCTTCTAAAGCATACGCAAGCAGAAATTTCAATGTACAATGATGTTTTTAAAAAAACAGTCAAAATGTGCTCCACTTGGGCTGAAAACGCTTGTTTGGGACATGACATTAATGTTGACTATAAATCATAAACTAAGCATTTTTCAGCTGAAATAATGAATGTAGTCCTCTTAATTCTTGCTTCTAAAGCATACGCAAGCAGAAATTTCAATGTACAATGATGTTTTTAAAAAAACAGTCAAAATGTGCTCCACTCGGGCTGAAAACGCTTGTTTGGGACATTACATTAATGTTGACTATAAATCATAAACTAAGCATTTTTCAGCTGAAATAATGAATGTAGTCCTCTTAATTCTTGCTTCTAAAGCATACGCAAAAATAAATTTCAATGTACAATGATGTTTTTTAAAAAACGGTCAAAATGTGCTCCACTCGGGCTGAAAACGCTTGTTCGGAACATTTCCTTAATGTTGACTATAAATCATAAACTAAGCATTTTTCAGCTGAAATAATGAATGTAGTCCTCTTAATTCTTGCTTCTAAAGCATACGCAAGCAGAAATTTCAATGTACAATGATGTTTTTAAAAAAAACAGTCAAAATGCGCTCCACTCGGGCTGAAAACGCTGTTGGGGACATTTCATTAATGTTGACTACAAATCAAAAACTAAGCATTTTTCAGCTGAAATAATGAATGTAGTCCTCTTAATTCTTGCTTCTAAAGCATACGCAAGCAGAAATTTCAATGTACAATGATGTTTTTAAAAAAAGGGTCAAAATGTGCTCCACTCGGGCTGAAAACGCTTGTTTGGAACATTTCATTAATGTTGACTATAAATCATAAACTAAGCATTTTTCAGCTGAAATAATGAATGTAGTCCTCTTAATTCTTGCTTCTAAAGCATACGCAAGCAGAAATTTCAATGTACAATGATGTTTTTAAAAAAACAGTCAAAATGTGCTCCACTCGGGCTGAAAACGCTTGTTTGGGACATGACATTAATGTTGACTATAAATCATAAACTAAGCATTTTTCAGCTGAAATAATGAATGTAGTCCTCTTAATTCTTGCTTCTAAAGCATACGCAAGCAGAAATTTCAATGTACAATGATGTTTTTAAAAAAACGGTCAAAATGTGCTCCACTCGGGCTGAAAACGCTTGTTTGGAACATTTCATTAATGTTGACTATAAATCATAAACTAAGCATTTTTCAGCTGAAATAATGAATGTAGTCCTCTTAATTCTTGCTTCTAAAGCATACGCAAGCAGAAATTTCAATGTACAATGATGTTTTTAAAAAAACGGTCAAAATGTGCTCCACTCGGGCTGAAAACGCTTGTTTGGAACATTTCATTAATGTTGACTATAAATCATAAACTAAGCATTTTTCAGCTGAAATAATGAATGTAGTCCTCTTAATTCTTGCTTCTAAAGCATACGCAAGCAGAAATTTCAATGTACAATGATGTTTTTAAAAAAAACAGTCAAAATGTGCTCCACTCGGGCTGAAAACGCTGTTGGGGACATTTCATTAATGTTGACTACAAATCAAAAACTAAGCATTTTTCAGCTGAAATAATGAATGTAGTCCTCTTAATTCTTGCTTCTAAAGCATTCGCAAGCAGAAATTTCAATGTACAATGATGTTTTTAAAAAAACAGTCAAAATGTGCTCCACTCGGGCTGAAAACGCTGTTGGGGACATTTCATTAATGTTGACTATAAATCATAAACTAAGCATTTTTCAGCTGAAATAATGAATGTAGTCCTCTTAATTCTTGCTTCTAAAGAATACGCAAGCAGAAATTTCAATGTACAATGATGTTTTTAAAAAAACAGTCAAAATGTGCTCCACTCGGGCTGAAAACGCTTGTTTGGGACATTACATTAATGTTGACTATAAATCATAAACTAAGCATTTTTCAGCTGAAATAATGAATGTAGTCCTCTTAATTCTTGCTTCTAAAGCATACGCAAACAGAAATTTCAATGTACAATGATGTTTTTTAAAAAACGGTCAAAATGTGCTCCACTCGGGCTGAAAACGCTTGTTCGGAACATTTCCTTAATGTTGACTATAAATCATAAACTAAGCATTTTTCAGCTGAAATAATGAATGTAGTCCTCTTAATTCTTGCTTCTAAAGCATACGCAAGCAGAAATTTCAATGTACAATGATGTTTTTAAAAAAAACAGTCAAAATGCGCTCCACTCGGGCTGAAAACGCTGTTGGGGACATTTCATTAATGTTGACTACAAATCAAAAACTAAGCATTTTTCAGCTGAAATAATGAATGTAGTCCTCTTAATTCTTGCTTCTAAAGCATACGCAAGCAGAAATTTCAATGTACAATGATGTTTTTAAAAAAAGGGTCAAAATGTGCTCCACTCGGGCTGAAAACGCTTGTTTGGAACATTTCATTAATGTTGACTATAAATCATAAACTAAGCATTTTTCAGCTGAAATAATGAATGTAGTCCTCTTAATTCTTGCTTCTAAAGCATACGCAAGCAGAAATTTCAATGTACAATGATGTTTTTAAAAAAAACAGTCAAAATGCGCTCCACTCGGGCTGAAAACGCTGTTGGGGACATTTCATTAATGTTGACTACAAATCAAAAACTAAGCATTTTTCAGCTGAAATAATGAATGTAGTCCTCTTAATTCTTGCTTCTAAAGCATACGCAAGCAGAAATTTCAATGTACAATGATGTTTTTAAAAAAACAGTCAAAATGTGCTCCACTCGGGCTGAAAACGCTTGTTTGGAACATTTCATTAATGTTGACTATAAATCATACACTAAGCATTTTTCAGCTGAAATAATGAATGTAGTCCTCTTAATTCTTGCTTCTAAAGCATACGCAAGCAGAAATTTCAATGTACAATGATGTTTTTAAAAAAACAGTCAAAATGTGCTCCACTCGGGCTGAAAACGCTTGTTTGGGACATGACATTAATGTTGACTATAAATCATAAACTAAGCATTTTTCAGCTGAAATAATGAATGTAGTCCTCTTAATTCTTGCTTCTAAAGCATACGCAAGCAGAAATTTCAATGTACAATGATGTTTTTAAAAAAACAGTCAAAATGTGCTCCACTCGGGCTGAAAACGCTTGTTTGGGACATTACATTAATGTTGACTATAAATCATAAACTAAGCATTTTTCAGCTGAAATAATGAATGTAGTCCTCTTAATTCTTGCTTCTAAAGCATACGCAAACAGAAATTTCAATGTACAATGATGTTTTTTAAAAAACGGTCAAAATGTGCTCCACTCGGGCTGAAAACGCTTGTTCGGAACATTTCCTTAATGTTGACTATAAATCATAAACTAAGCATTTTTCAGCTGAAATAATGAATGTAGTCCTCTTAATTCTTGCTTCTAAAGCATACGCAAGCAGAAATTTCAATGTACAATGATGTTTTTAAAAAAAAACAGTCAAAATGCGCTCCACTCGGGCTGAAAACGCTGTTGGGGACATTTCATTAATGTTGACTACAAATCAAAAACTAAGCATTTTTCAGCTGAAATAATGAATGTAGTCCTCTTAATTCTTGCTTCTAAAGCATACGCAAGCAGAAATTTCAATGTACAATGATGTTTTTAAAAAAACAGTCAAAATGTGCTCCACTCGGGCTGAAAACGCTTGTTTGGGACATTACATTAATGTTGACTATAAATCATAAACTAAACATTTTTCAGCTGAAATAATGAATGTAGTCCTCTTAATTCTTGCTTCTAAAGCATACGCAAACAGAAATTTCAATGTACAATGATGTTTTTAAAAAAACGGTCAAAATGTGCTCCACTCGGGCTGAAAACGCTTGTTTGGGACATTACATTAATGTTGACTATAAATCATAAACTAAGCATTTTTCAGCTGAAATAATGAATGTAGTCCTCTTAATTCTTGCTTCTAAAGCATACACAAACAGAAATTTCAATGTACAATAATGTTTTTAAAAAAACGGTCAAAATGTGCTCCACTCGGGCTGAAAACGCTTGTTTGGAACATTTCATTAATGTTGACTATAAATCATAAACTAAGCATTTTTCAGCTGAAATAATGAATGTAGTCCTCTTAATTCTTGCTTCTAAAGCATACGCAAGCAGAAATTTCAATGTACAATGATGTTTTTAAAAAAAACAGTCAAAATGTGCTTCACTCGGGCTGAAAACGCTGTTGGGGACATTTCATTAATGTTGACTACAAATCAAAAACTAAGCATTTTTCAGCTGAAATAATGAATGTAGTCCTCTTAATTCTTGCTTCTAAAGCATACGCAAGCAGAAATTTCAATGTACAATGATGTTTTTAAAAAAAGGGTCAAAATGTGCTCCACTGGGGCTGAAAACGCTTGTTTGGAACATTTCATTAATGTTGACTATAAATCATAAACTAAGCATTTTTCAGCTGAAATAATGAATGTAGTCCTCTTAATTCTTGCTTCTAAAGCATACGCAAGCAGAAATTTCAATGTACAATGATGTTTTTAAAAAAACAGTCAAAATGTGCTCCACTCGGGCTGAAAACGCTTGTTTGGGACATGACATTAATGTTGACTATAAATCATAAACTAAGCATTTTTCAGCTGAAATAATGAATGTAGTCCTCTTAATTCTTGCTTCTAAAGCATACGCAAGCAGAAATTTCAATGTACAATGATGTTTTTAAAAAAACAGTCAAAATGTGCTCCACTCGGGCTGAAAACGCTTGTTTGGGACATTACATTAATGTTGACTATAAATCATAAACTAAGCATTTTTCAGCTGAAATAATGAATGTAGTCCTCTTAATTCTTGCTTCTAAAGCATACGCAAAAAGAAATTTCAATGTACAATGATGTTTTTTAAAAAACGGTCAAAATGTGCTCCACTCGGGCTGAAAACGCTTGTTCGGAACATTTCCTTAATGTTGACTATAAATCATAAACTAAGCATTTTTCAGCTGAAATAATGAATGTAGTCCTCTTAATTCTTGCTTCTAAAGCATACGCAAGCAGAAATTTCAATGTACAATGATGTTTTTAAAAAAAACAGTCAAAATGCGCTCCACTCGGGCTGAAAACGCTGTTGGGGACATTTCATTAATGTTGACTACAAATCAAAAACTAAGCATTTTTCAGCTGAAATAATGAATGTAGTCCTCTTAATTCTTGCTTCTAAAGCATACGCAAGCAGAAATTTCAATGTACAATGATGTTTTTAAAAAAAGGGTCAAAATGTGCTCCACTCGGGCTGAAAACGCTTGTTTGGAACATTTCATTAATGTTGACTATAAATCATAAACTAAGCATTTTTCAGCTGAAATAATGAATGTAGTCCTCTTAATTCTTGCTTCTAAAGCATACGCAAGCAGAAATTTCAATGTACAATGATGTTTTTAAAAAAACAGTCAAAATGTGCTCCACTCGGGCTGAAAACGCTTGTTTGGGACATGACATTAATGTTGACTATAAATCATAAACTAAGCATTTTTCAGCTGAAATAATGAATGTAGTCCTCTTAATTCTTGCTTCTAAAGCATACGCAAACAGAAATTTCAATGTACAATGATGTTTTTTAAAAAACGGTCAAAATGTGCTCCACTCGGGCTGAAAACGCTTGTTCGGAAGATTTCCTTAATGTTGACTATAAATCATAAACTAAGCATTTTTCAGCTGAAATAATGAATGTAGTCCTCTTAATTCTTGCTTCTAAAGCATACGCAAGCAGAAATTTCAATGTACAATGATGTTTTTAAAAAAAACAGTCAAAATGCGCTCCACTCGGGCTGAAAACGCTGTTGGGGACATTTCATTAATGTTGACTACAAATCAAAAACTAAGCATTTTTCAGCTGAAATAATGAATGTAGTCCTCTTAATTCTTGCTTCTAAAGCATACGCAAGCAGAAATTTCAATGTACAATGATGTTTTTAAAAAAAGGGTCAAAATGTGCTCCACTCGGGCTGAAAACGCTTGTTTGGAACATTTCATTAATGTTGACTATAAATCATAAACTAAGCATTTTTCAGCTGAAATAATGAATGTAGTCCTCTTAATTCTTGCTTCTAAAGCATACGCAAGCAGAAATTTCAATGTACAATGATGTTTTTAAAAAAAACAGTCAAAATGCGCTCCACTCGGGCTGAAAACGCTGTTGGGGACATTTCATTAATGTTGACTATAAATCATAAACTAAGCATTTTTCAGCTGAAATAATGAATGTAGTCCTCTTAATTCTTGCTTCTAAAGCATACGCAAGCAGAAATTTCAATGTACAATGATGTTTTTAAAAAAACAGTCAAAATGTGCTCCACTCGGGCTGAAAACGCTTGTTTGGGACATGACATTAATGTTGACTATAAATCATAAACTAAGCATTTTTCAGCTGAAATAATGAATGTAGTCCTCTTAATTCTTGCTTCTAAAGCATACGCAAGCAGAAATTTCAATGTACAATGATGTTTTTAAAAAAACAGTCAAAATGTGCTCCACTCGGGCTGAAAACGCTTGTTTGGGACATTACATTAATGTTGACTATAAATCATAAACTAAGCATTTTTCAGCTGAAATAATGAATGTAGTCCTCTTAATTCTTGCTTCTAAAGCATACGCAAACAGAAATTTCAATGTACAATGATGTTTTTTAAAAAACGGTCAAAATGTGCTCCACTCGGGCTGAAAACGCTTGTTCGGAACATTTCCTTAATGTTGACTATAAATCATAAACTAAGCATTTTTCAGCTGAAATAATGAATGTAGTCCTCTTAATTCTTGCTTCTAAAGCATACGCAAGCAGAAATTTCAATGTACAATGATGTTTTTAAAAAAAACAGTCAAAATGCGCTCCACTCGGGCTGAAAACGCTGTTGGGGACATTTCATTAATGTTGACTACAAATCAAAAACTAAGCATTTTTCAGCTGAAATAATGAATGTAGTCCTCTTAATTCTTGCTTCTAAAGCATACGCAAGCAGAAATTTCAATGTACAATGATGTTTTTAAAAAAACAGTCAAAATGTGCTCCACTCGGGCTGAAAACGCTTGTTTGGGACATTACATTAATGTTGACTATAAATCATAAACTAAACATTTTTCAGCTGAAATAATGAATGTAGTCCTCTTAATTCTTGCTTCTAAAGCATACGCAAACAGAAATTTCAATGTACAATGATGTTTTTAAAAAAACGGTCAAAATGTGCTCCACTCGGGCTGAAAACGCTTGTTTGGGACATTACATTAATGTTGACTATAAATCATAAACTAAGCATTTTTCAGCTGAAATAATGAATGTAGTCCTCTTAATTCTTGCTTCTAAAGCATACACAAACAGAAATTTCAATGTACAATAATGTTTTTAAAAAAACGGTCAAAATGTGCTCCACTCGGGCTGAAAACGCTTGTTTGGAACATTTCATTAATGTTGACTATAAATCATAAACTAAGCATTTTTCAGCTGAAATAATGAATGTAGTCCTCTTAATTCTTGCTTCTAAAGAATACGCAAGCAGAAATTTCAATGTACAATGATGTTTTTAAAAAAACAGTCAAAATGTGCTCCACTCGGGCTGAAAACGCTTGTTTGGGACATTACATTAATGTTGACTATAAATCATAAACTAAGCATTTTTCAGCTGAAATAATGAATGTAGTCCTCTTAATTCTTGCTTCTAAAGCATACGCAAACAGAAATTTCAATGTACAATGATGTTTTTAAAAAAACGGTCAAAATGTGCTCCACTCGGGCTGAAAACGCTTGTTCGGAACATTTCCTTAATGTTGACTATAAATCATAAACTAAGCATTTTTCAGCTGAAATAATGAATGTAGTCCTCTTAATTCTTGCTTCTAAAGCATACGCAAGCAGAAATTTCAATGTACAATGATGTTTTTAAAAAAACGGTCAAAATGTGCTCCACTCGGGCTGAAAACGCTTGTTCGGAACATTTCCTTAATGTTGACTATAAATCATAAACTAAGCATTTTTCAGCTGAAATAATGAATGTAGTCCTCTTAATTCTTGCTTCTAAAGCATACGCAAGCAGAAATTTCAATGTACAATGATGTTTTTAAAAAAAACAGTCAAAATGTGCTCCACTCGGGCTGAAAACGCTGTTGGGGACATTTCATTAATGTTGACTACAAATCAAAAACTAAGCATTTTTCAGCTGAAATAATGAATGTAGTCCTCTTAATTCTTGCTTCTAAAGCATACGCAAGCAGAAATTTCAATGTACAATGATGTTTTTAAAAAAACGGTCAAAATGTGCTCCACTCGGGCTGAAAACGCTTGTTTGGGACATTACATTAATGTTGACTATAAATCATAAACTAAGCATTTTTCAGCTGAAATAATGAATGTAGTCCTCTTAATTCTTGCTTCTAAAGCATACGCAAACAGAAATTTCAATGTACAATGATGTTTTTTAAAAAACGGTCAAAATGTGCTCCACTCGGGCTGAAAACGCTTGTTCGGAACATTTCCTTAATGTTGACTATAAATCATAAACTAAGCATTTTTCAGCTGAAATAATGAATGTAGTCCTCTTAATTCTTGCTTCTAAAGCATACGCAAGCAGAAATTTCAATGTACAATGATGTTTTTAAAAAAAACAGTCAAAATGTGCTCCACTCGGGCTGAAAACGCTGTTGGGGACATTTCATTAATGTTGACTACAAATCAAAAACTAAGCATTTTTCAGCTGAAATAATGAATGTAGTCCTCTTAATTCTTGCTTCTAAAGCATACGCAAGCAGAAATTTCAATGTACAATGATGTTTTTAAAAAAAACAGTCAAAATGCGCTCCACTCGGGCTGAAAACGCTGTTGGGGACATTTCATTAATGTTGACTATAAATCATAAACTAAGCATTTTTCAGCTGAAATAATGAATGTAGTCCTCTTAATTCTTGCTTCTAAAGCATACGCAAGCAGAAATTTCAATGTACAATGATGTTTTTAAAAAAACAGTCAAAATGTGCTCCACTCGGGCTGAAAACGCTTGTTTGGGACATGACATTAATGTTGACTATAAATCATAAACTAAGCATTTTTCAGCTGAAATAATGAATGTAGTCCTCTTAATTCTTGCTTCTAAAGCATACGCAAGCAGAAATTTCAATGTACAATGATGTTTTTAAAAAAAACAGTCAAAATGTGCTCCACTCGGGCTGAAAACGCTGTTGGGGACATTTCATTAATGTTGACTATAAATCATAAACTAAGCATTTTTCAGCTGAAATAATGAATGTAGTCCTCTTAATTCTTGCTTCTAAAGCATACGCAAGCAGAAATTTCAATGTACAATGATGTTTTTAAAAAAAACAGTCAAAATGTGCTCCACTCGGGCTGAAAACGCTTGTTCGGAACATTTCCTTAATGTTGACTACAAATCATAAACTAAGCATTTTTCAGCTGAAATAATGAATGTAGTCCTCTTAATTCTTGCTTCTAAAGCATACGCAAGCAGAAATTTCAATGTACAATGATGTTTTTAAAAAAAACAGTCAAAATGCGCTCCACTCGGGCTGAAAACGCTGTTGGGGACATTTCATTAATGTTGACTACAAATCAAAAACTAAGCATTTTTCAGCTGAAATAATGAATGTAGTCCTCTTAATTCTTGCTTCTAAAGCATACGCAAGCAGAAATTTCAATGTACAATGATGTTTTTAAAAAAAGGGTCAAAATGTGCTCCACTCGGGCTGAAAACGCTTGTTTGGAACATTTCATTAATGTTGACTATAAATCATAAACTAAGCATTTTTCAGCTGAAATAATGAATGTAGTCCTCTTAATTCTTGCTTCTAAAGCATACGCAAGCAGAAATTTCAATGTACAATGATGTTTTTAAAAAAACAGTCAAAATGTGCTCCACTCGGGCTGAAAACGCTTGTTTGGGACATGACATTAATGTTGACTATAAATCATAAACTAAGCATTTTTCAGCTGAAATAATGAATGTAGTCCTCTTAATTCTTGCTTCTAAAGCATACGCAAACAGAAATTTCAATGTACAATGATGTTTTTTAAAAAACGGTCAAAATGTGCTCCACTCGGGCTGAAAACGCTTGTTCGGAAGATTTCCTTAATGTTGACTATAAATCATAAACTAAGCATTTTTCAGCTGAAATAATGAATGTAGTCCTCTTAATTCTTGCTTCTAAAGCATACGCAAGCAGAAATTTCAATGTACAATGATGTTTTTAAAAAAAACAGTCAAAATGCGCTCCACTCGGGCTGAAAACGCTGTTGGGGACATTTCATTAATGTTGACTACAAATCAAAAACTAAGCATTTTTCAGCTGAAATAATGAATGTAGTCCTCTTAATTCTTGCTTCTAAAGCATACGCAAGCAGAAATTTCAATGTACAATGATGTTTTTAAAAAAAGGGTCAAAATGTGCTCCACTCGGGCTGAAAACGCTTGTTTGGAACATTTCATTAATGTTGACTATAAATCATAAACTAAGCATTTTTCAGCTGAAATAATGAATGTAGTCCTCTTAATTCTTGCTTCTAAAGCATACGCAAGCAGAAATTTCAATGTACAATGATGTTTTTAAAAAAAACAGTCAAAATGCGCTCCACTCGGGCTGAAAACGCTGTTGGGGACATTTCATTAATGTTGACTATAAATCATAAACTAAGCATTTTTCAGCTGAAATAATGAATGTAGTCCTCTTAATTCTTGCTTCTAAAGCATACGCAAGCAGAAATTTCAATGTACAATGATGTTTTTAAAAAAACAGTCAAAATGTGCTCCACTCGGGCTGAAAACGCTTGTTTGGGACATGACATTAATGTTGACTATAAATCATAAACTAAGCATTTTTCAGCTGAAATAATGAATGTAGTCCTCTTAATTCTTGCTTCTAAAGCATACGCAAGCAGAAATTTCAATGTACAATGATGTTTTTAAAAAAACAGTCAAAATGTGCTCCACTCGGGCTGAAAACGCTTGTTTGGGACATTACATTAATGTTGACTATAAATCATAAACTAAGCATTTTTCAGCTGAAATAATGAATGTAGTCCTCTTAATTCTTGCTTCTAAAGCATACGCAAACAGAAATTTCAATGTACAATGATGTTTTTTAAAAAACGGTCAAAATGTGCTCCACTCGGGCTGAAAACGCTTGTTCGGAACATTTCCTTAATGTTGACTATAAATCATAAACTAAGCATTTTTCAGCTGAAATAATGAATGTAGTCCTCTTAATTCTTGCTTCTAAAGCATACGCAAGCAGAAATTTCAATGTACAATGATGTTTTTAAAAAAAACAGTCAAAATGCGCTCCACTCGGGCTGAAAACGCTGTTGGGGACATTTCATTAATGTTGACTACAAATCAAAAACTAAGCATTTTTCAGCTGAAATAATGAATGTAGTCCTCTTAATTCTTGCTTCTAAAGCATACGCAAGCAGAAATTTCAATGTACAATGATGTTTTTAAAAAAACAGTCAAAATGTGCTCCACTCGGGCTGAAAACGCTTGTTTGGGACATTACATTAATGTTGACTATAAATCATAAACTAAACATTTTTCAGCTGAAATAATGAATGTAGTCCTCTTAATTCTTGCTTCTAAAGCATACGCAAACAGAAATTTCAATGTACAATGATGTTTTTAAAAAAACGGTCAAAATGTGCTCCACTCGGGCTGAAAACGCTTGTTTGGGACATTACATTAATGTTGACTATAAATCATAAACTAAGCATTTTTCAGCTGAAATAATGAATGTAGTCCTCTTAATTCTTGCTTCTAAAGCATACACAAACAGAAATTTCAATGTACAATAATGTTTTTAAAAAAACGGTCAAAATGTGCTCCACTCGGGCTGAAAACGCTTGTTTGGAACATTTCATTAATGTTGACTATAAATCATAAACTAAGCATTTTTCAGCTGAAATAATGAATGTAGTCCTCTTAATTCTTGCTTCTAAAGAATACGCAAGCAGAAATTTCAATGTACAATGATGTTTTTAAAAAAACAGTCAAAATGTGCTCCACTCGGGCTGAAAACGCTTGTTTGGGACATTACATTAATGTTGACTATAAATCATAAACTAAGCATTTTTCAGCTGAAATAATGAATGTAGTCCTCTTAATTCTTGCTTCTAAAGCATACGCAAACAGAAATTTCAATGTACAATGATGTTTTTAAAAAAACGGTCAAAATGTGCTCCACTCGGGCTGAAAACGCTTGTTCGGAACATTTCCTTAATGTTGACTATAAATCATAAACTAAGCATTTTTCAGCTGAAATAATGAATGTAGTCCTCTTAATTCTTGCTTCTAAAGCATACGCAAGCAGAAATTTCAATGTACAATGATGTTTTTAAAAAAACGGTCAAAATGTGCTCCACTCGGGCTGAAAACGCTTGTTCGGAACATTTCCTTAATGTTGACTATAAATCATAAACTAAGCATTTTTCAGCTGAAATAATGAATGTAGTCCTCTTAATTCTTGCTTCTAAAGCATACGCAAGCAGAAATTTCAATGTACAATGATGTTTTTAAAAAAAACAGTCAAAATGTGCTCCACTCGGGCTGAAAACGCTGTTGGGGACATTTCATTAATGTTGACTACAAATCAAAAACTAAGCATTTTTCAGCTGAAATAATGAATGTAGTCCTCTTAATTCTTGCTTCTAAAGCATACGCAAGCAGAAATTTCAATGTACAATGATGTTTTTAAAAAAACGGTCAAAATGTGCTCCACTCGGGCTGAAAACGCTTGTTTGGGACATTACATTAATGTTGACTATAAATCATAAACTAAGCATTTTTCAGCTGAAATAATGAATGTAGTCCTCTTAATTCTTGCTTCTAAAGCATACGCAAACAGAAATTTCAATGTACAATGATGTTTTTTAAAAAACGGTCAAAATGTGCTCCACTCGGGCTGAAAACGCTTGTTCGGAACATTTCCTTAATGTTGACTATAAATCATAAACTAAGCATTTTTCAGCTGAAATAATGAATGTAGTCCTCTTAATTCTTGCTTCTAAAGCATACGCAAGCAGAAATTTCAATGTACAATGATGTTTTTAAAAAAAACAGTCAAAATGTGCTCCACTCGGGCTGAAAACGCTGTTGGGGACATTTCATTAATGTTGACTACAAATCAAAAACTAAGCATTTTTCAGCTGAAATAATGAATGTAGTCCTCTTAATTCTTGCTTCTAAAGCATACGCAAGCAGAAATTTCAATGTACAATGATGTTTTTAAAAAAAACAGTCAAAATGCGCTCCACTCGGGCTGAAAACGCTGTTGGGGACATTTCATTAATGTTGACTATAAATCATAAACTAAGCATTTTTCAGCTGAAATAATGAATGTAGTCCTCTTAATTCTTGCTTCTAAAGCATACGCAAGCAGAAATTTCAATGTACAATGATGTTTTTAAAAAAACAGTCAAAATGTGCTCCACTCGGGCTGAAAACGCTTGTTTGGGACATGACATTAATGTTGACTATAAATCATAAACTAAGCATTTTTCAGCTGAAATAATGAATGTAGTCCTCTTAATTCTTGCTTCTAAAGCATACGCAAGCAGAAATTTCAATGTACAATGATGTTTTTAAAAAAAACAGTCAAAATGTGCTCCACTCGGGCTGAAAACGCTGTTGGGGACATTTCATTAATGTTGACTATAAATCATAAACTAAGCATTTTTCAGCTGAAATAATGAATGTAGTCCTCTTAATTCTTGCTTCTAAAGCATACGCAAGCAGAAATTTCAATGTACAATGATGTTTTTAAAAAAACGGTCAAAATGTGCTCCACTCGGGCTGAAAACGCTTGTTCGGAACATTTCCTTAATGTTGACTATAAATCATAAACTAAGCATTTTTCAGCTGAAATAATGAATGTAGTCCTCTTAATTCTTGCTTCTAAAGCATACGCAAGCAGAAATTTCAATGTACAATGATGTTTTTAAAAAAAGGGTCAAAATGTGCTCCACTCGGGCTGAAAACGCTTGTTTGGAACATTTCATTAATGTTGACTATAAATCATAAACTAAGCATTTTTCAGCTGAAATAATGAATGTAGTCCTCTTAATTCTTGCTTCTAAAGCATACGCAAGCAGAAATTTCAATGTACAATGATGTTTTTAAAAAAAGGGTCAAAATGTGCTCCACTCGGGCTGAAAACGCTTGTTTGGAACATTTCATTAATGTTGACTATAAATCATAAACTAAGCATTTTTCAGCTGAAATAATGAATGTAGTCCTCTTAATTCTTGCTTCTAAAGCATACGCAAGCAGAAATTTCAATGTACAATGATGTTTTTAAAAAAACAGTCAAAATGTGCTCCACTCGGGCTGAAAACGCTTGTTTGGGACATGACATTAATGTTGACTATAAATCATAAACTAAGCATTTTTCAGCTGAAATAATGAATGTAGTCCTCTTAATTCTTGCTTCTAAAGCATACGCAAGCAGAAATTTCAATGTACAATGATGTTTTTAAAAAAAACAGTCAAAATGTGCTCCACTCGGGCTGAAAACGCTGTTGGGGACATTTCATTAATGTTGACTATAAATCATAAACTAAGCATTTTTCAGCTGAAATAATGAATGTAGTCCTCTTAATTCTTGCTTCTAAAGCATACGCAAGCAGAAATTTCAATGTACAATGATGTTTTTAAAAAAACGGTCAAAATGTGCTCCACTCGGGCTGAAAACGCTTGTTCGGAACATTTCCTTAATGTTGACTATAAATCATAAACTAAGCATTTTTCAGCTGAAATAATGAATGTAGTCCTCTTAATTCTTGCTTCTAAAGCATACGCAAGCAGAAATTTCAATGTACAATGATGTTTTTAAAAAAAGGGTCAAAATGTGCTCCACTCGGGCTGAAAACGCTTGTTTGGAACATTTCATTAATGTTGACTATAAATCATAAACTAAGCATTTTTCAGCTGAAATAATGAATGTAGTCCTCTTAATTCTTGCTTCTAAAGCATACGCAAGCAGAAATTTCAATGTACAATGATGTTTTTAAAAAAAGGGTCAAAATGTGCTCCACTCGGGCTGAAAACGCTTGTTTGGAACATTTCATTAATGTTGACTATAAATCATAAACTAAGCATTTTTCAGCTGAAATAATGAATGTAGTCCTCTTAATTCTTGCTTCTAAAGCATACGCAAGCAGAAATTTCAATGTACAATGATGTTTTTAAAAAAACAGTCAAAATGTGCTCCACTCGGGCTGAAAACGCTTGTTTGGGACATGACATTAATGTTGACTATAAATCATAAACTAAGCATTTTTCAGCTGAAATAATGAATGTAGTCCTCTTAATTCTTGCTTCTAAAGCATACGCAAGCAGAAATTTCAATGTACAATGATGTTTTTAAAAAAAACAGTCAAAATGTGCTCCACTCGGGCTGAAAACGCTGTTGGGGACATTTCATTAATGTTGACTATAAATCATAAACTAAGCATTTTTCAGCTGAAATAATGAATGTAGTCCTCTTAATTCTTGCTTCTAAAGCATACGCAAGCAGAAATTTCAATGTACAATGATGTTTTTAAAAAAACGGTCAAAATGTGCTCCACTCGGGCTGAAAACGCTTGTTCGGAACATTTCCTTAATGTTGACTATAAATCATAAACTAAGCATTTTTCAGCTGAAATAATGAATGTAGTCCTCTTAATTCTTGCTTCTAAAGCATACGCAAGCAGAAATTTCAATGTACAATGATGTTTTTAAAAAAAGGGTCAAAATGTGCTCCACTCGGGCTGAAAACGCTTGTTTGGAACATTTCATTAATGTTGACTATAAATCATAAACTAAGCATTTTTCAGCTGAAATAATGAATGTAGTCCTCTTAATTCTTGCTTCTAAAGCATACGCAAGCAGAAATTTCAATGTACAATGATGTTTTTAAAAAAAGGGTCAAAATGTGCTCCACTCGGGCTGAAAACGCTTGTTTGGAACATTTCATTAATGTTGACTATAAATCATAAACTAAGCATTTTTCAGCTGAAATAATGAATGTAGTCCTCTTAATTCTTGCTTCTAAAGCATACGCAAGCAGAAATTTCAATGTACAATGATGTTTTTAAAAAAACAGTCAAAATGTGCTCCACTCGGGCTGAAAACGCTTGTTTGGGACATGACATTAATGTTGACTATAAATCATAAACTAAGCATTTTTCAGCTGAAATAATGAATGTAGTCCTCTTAATTCTTGCTTCTAAAGCATACGCAAGCAGAAATTTCAATGTACAATGATGTTTTTAAAAAAAGGGTCAAAATGTGCTCCACTCGGGCTGAAAACGCTTGTTTGGAACATTTCCTTAATGTTGACTATAAATCATAAACTAAGCATTTTTCAGCTGAAATAATGAATGTAGTCCTCTTAATTCTTTCTTCTAAAGCATACGCAAGCAGAAATTTCAATGTACAATGATGTTTTTAAAAAAACAGTCAAAATGTGCTCCACTCGGGCTGAAAACGCTGTTGGGGACATTTCATTAATGTTGACTACAAATCAAAAACTAAGCATTTTTCAGCTGAAATAATGAATGTAGTCCTCTTAATTCTTGCTTCTAAAGCATACGCAAGCAGAAATTTCAATGTACAATGATGTTTTTAAAAAAAACAGTCAAAATGCGCTCCACTCGGGCTGAAAACGCTGTTGGGGACATTTCATTAATGTTGACTACAAATCAAAAACTAAGCATTTTTCAGCTGAAATAATGAATGTAGTCCTCTTAATTCTTGCTTCTAAAGCATACGCAAGCAGAAATTTCAATGTACAATGATGTTTTTAAAAAAACAGTCAAAATGTGCTCCACTCGGGCTGAAAACGCTTGTTTGGGACATTACATTAATGTTGACTATAAATCATAAACTAAACATTTTTCAGCTGAAATAATGAATGTAGTCCTCTTAATTCTTGCTTCTAAAGCATACGCAAGCAGAAATTTCAATGTACAATGATGTTTTTAAAAAAACAGTCAAAATGTGCTCCACTCGGGCTGAAAACGCTTGTTTGGGACATTACATTAATGTTGACTATAAATCATAAACTAAGCATTTTTCAGCTGAAATAATGAATGTAGTCCTCTTAATTCTTGCTTCTAAAGCATACGCAAGCAGAAATTTCAATGTACAATGATGTTTTTAAAAAAACAGTCAAAATGTGCTCCACTCGGGCTGAAAACGCTTGTTTGGGACATTACATTAATGTTGACTATAAATCATAAACTAAGCATTTTTCAGCTGAAATAATGAATGTAGTCCTCTTAATTCTTGCTTCTAAAGCATACGCAAGCAGAAATTTCAATGTACAATGATGTTTTTAAAAAAAACAGTCAAAATGCGCTCCACTCGGGCTGAAAACGCTGTTGGGGACATTTCATTAATGTTGACTACAAATCAAAAACTAAGCATTTTTCAGCTGAAATAATGAATGTAGTCCTCTTAATTCTTGCTTCTAAAGCATACGCAAGCAGAAATTTCAATGTACAATGATGTTTTTAAAAAAAGGGTCAAAATGTGCTCCACTCGGGCTGAAAACGCTTGTTTGGAACATTTCATTAATGTTGACTATAAATCATAAACTAAGCATTTTTCAGCTGAAATAATGAATGTAGTCCTCTTAATTCTTGCTTCTAAAGCATACGCAAGCAGAAATTTCAATGTACAATGATGTTTTTAAAAAAACAGTCAAAATGTGCTCCACTCGGGCTGAAAACGCTTGTTTGGGACATGACATTAATGTTGACTATAAATCATAAACTAAGCATTTTTCAGCTGAAATAATGAATGTAGTCCTCTTAATTCTTGCTTCTAAAGCATACGCAAGCAGAAATTTCAATGTACAATGATGTTTTTAAAAAAACAGTCAAAATGTGCTCCACTCGGGCTGAAAACGCTTGTTTGGGACATTACATTAATGTTGACTATAAATCATAAACTAAGCATTTTTCAGCTGAAATAATGAATGTAGTCCTCTTAATTCTTGCTTCTAAAGCATACGCAAACAGAAATTTCAATGTACAATGATGTTTTTTAAAAAACGGTCAAAATGTGCTCCACTCGGGCTGAAAACGCTTGTTCGGAACATTTCCTTAATGTTGACTATAAATCATAAACTAAGCATTTTTCAGCTGAAATAATGAATGTAGTCCTCTTAATTCTTGCTTCTAAAGCATACGCAAGCAGAAATTTCAATGTACAATGATGTTTTTAAAAAAAGGGTCAAAATGTGCTCCACTCGGGCTGAAAACGCTTGTTTGGAACATTTCATTAATGTTGACTATAAATCATAAACTAAGCATTTTTCAGCTGAAATAATGAATGTAGTCCTCTTAATTCTTGCTTCTAAAGCATACACAAACAGAAATTTCAATGTACAATGATGTTTTTAAAAAAACGGTCAAAATGTGCTCCACTCGGGCTGAAAACGCTTGTTTGGAACATTTCATTAATGTTGACTATAAATCATAAACTAAGCATTTTTCAGCTGAAATAATGAATGTAGTCCTCTTAATTCTTGCTTCTAAAGCATACGCAAGCAGAAATTTCAATGTACAATGATGTTTTTAAAAAAAGAGTCAAAATGTGCTCCACTCGGGCTGAAAACGCTTGTTTGGGACATGACATTAATGTTGACTATAAATCATAAACTAAGCATTTTTCAGCTGAAATAATGAATGTAGTCCTCTTAATTCTTGCTTCTAAAGCATACACAAGCAGAAATTTCAATGTACAATGATGTTTTTAAAAAAACAGTCAAAATGTGCTCCACTCGGGCTGAAAACGCTTGTTTGGGACATTACATTAATGTTGACTATAAATCATAAACTAAGCATTTTTCAGCTGAAATAATGAATGTAGTCCTCTTAATTCTTGCTTCTAAAGCATACGCAAACAGAAATTTCAATGTACAATGATGTTTTTTAAAAAACGGTCAAAATGTGCTCCACTCGGGCTGAAAACGCTTGTTCGGAACATTTCCTTAATGTTGACTATAAATCATAAACTAAGCATTTTTCAGCTGAAATAATGAATGTAGTCCTCTTAATTCTTGCTTCTAAAGCATACGCAAGCAGAAATTTCAATGTACAATGATGTTTTTAAAAAAAACAGTCAAAATGCGCTCCACTCGGGCTGAAAACGCTGTTGGGGACATTTCATTAATGTTGACTACAAATCAAAAACTAAGCATTTTTCAGCTGAAATAATGAATGTAGTCCTCTTAATTCTTGCTTCTAAAGCATACGCAAGCAGAAATTTCAATGTACAATGATGTTTTTAAAAAAAGGGTCAAAATGTGCTCCACTCGGGCTGAAAACGCTTGTTCGGAACATTTCCTTAATGTTGACTATAAATCATAAACTAAGCATTTTTCAGCTGAAATAATGAATGTAGTCCTCTTAATTCTTGCTTCTAAAGCATACGCAAGCAGAAATTTCAATGTACAATGATGTTTTTAAAAAAAACAGTCAAAATGCGCTCCACTCGGGCTGAAAACGCTGTTGGGGACATTTCATTAATGTTGACTACAAATCAAAAACTAAGCATTTTTCAGCTGAAATAATGAAAGTAGTCCTCTTAATTCTTGCTTCTAAAGCATACGCAAGCAGAAATTTCAATGTACAATGATGTTTTTAAAAAAAACAGTCAAAATGTGCTCCACTCGGGCTGAAAACGCTTGTTTGGGACATTACATTAATGTTGACTATAAATCATAAACTAAGCATTTTTCAGCTGAAATAATGAATGTAGTCCTCTTAATTCTTGCTTCTAAAGCATACGCAAGCAGAAATTTCAATGTACAATATGTTTTTAAAAAAAACAGTCAAAATGCGCTCCACTCGGGCTGAAAACGCTGTTGGGGACATTTCATTAATGTTGACTACAAATCAAAAACTAAGCATTTTTCAGCTGAAATAATGAATGTAGTCCTCTTAATTCTTGCTTCTAAAGCATACGCAAGCAGAAATTTCAATGTACAATGATGTTTTTAAAAAAACGGTCAAAATGTGCTCCACTCGGGCTGAAAACGCTTGTTCGGAACATTTCCTTAATGTTGACTATAAATCATAAACTAAGCATTTTTCAGCTGAAATAATGAATGTAGTCCTCTTAATTCTTGCTTCTAAAGCATACGCAAGCAGAAATTTCAATGTACAATGATGTTTTTAAAAAAAGGGTCAAAATGTGCTCCACTCGGGCTGAAAACGCTTGTTTGGAACATTTCATTAATGTTGACTATAAATCATAAACTAAGCATTTTTCAGCTGAAATAATGAATGTAGTCCTCTTAATTCTTGCTTCTAAAGCATACGCAAGCAGAAATTTCAATGTACAATGATGTTTTTAAAAAAAGGGTCAAAATGTGCTCCACTCGGGCTGAAAACGCTTGTTTGGAACATTTCATTAATGTTGACTATAAATCATAAACTAAGCATTTTTCAGCTGAAATAATGAATGTAGTCCTCTTAATTCTTGCTTCTAAAGCATACGCAAGCAGAAATTTCAATGTACAATGATGTTTTTAAAAAAACAGTCAAAATGTGCTCCACTCGGGCTGAAAACGCTTGTTTGGGACATGACATTAATGTTGACTATAAATCATAAACTAAGCATTTTTCAGCTGAAATAATGAATGTAGTCCTCTTAATTCTTGCTTCTAAAGCATACGCAAGCAGAAATTTCAATGTACAATGATGTTTTTAAAAAAAGGGTCAAAATGTGCTCCACTCAGGCTGAAAACGCTTGTTTGGAACATTTCCTTAATGTTGACTATAAATCATAAACTAAGCATTTTTCAGCTGAAATAATGAATGTAGTCCTCTTAATTCTTTCTTCTAAAGCATACGCAAGCAGAAATTTCAATGTACAATGATGTTTTTAAAAAAACAGTCAAAATGTGCTCCACTCGGGCTGAAAACGCTGTTGGGGACATTTCATTAATGTTGACTACAAATCAAAAACTAAGCATTTTTCAGCTGAAATAATGAATGTAGTCCTCTTAATTCTTGCTTCTAAAGCATACGCAAGCAGAAATTTCAATGTACAATGATGTTTTTAAAAAAAACAGTCAAAATGCGCTCCACTCGGGCTGAAAACGCTGTTGGGGACATTTCATTAATGTTGACTACAAATCAAAAACTAAGCATTTTTCAGCTGAAATAATGAATGTAGTCCTCTTAATTCTTGCTTCTAAAGCATACGCAAGCAGAAATTTCAATGTACAATGATGTTTTTAAAAAAACAGTCAAAATGTGCTCCACTCGGGCTGAAAACGCTTGTTTGGGACATTACATTAATGTTGACTATAAATCATAAACTAAACATTTTTCAGCTGAAATAATGAATGTAGTCCTCTTAATTCTTGCTTCTAAAGCATACGCAAGCAGAAATTTCAATGTACAATGATGTTTTTAAAAAAACAGTCAAAATGTGCTCCACTCGGGCTGAAAACGCTTGTTTGGGACATTACATTAATGTTGACTATAAATCATAAACTAAGCATTTTTCAGCTGAAATAATGAATGTAGTCCTCTTAATTCTTGCTTCTAAAGCATACGCAAGCAGAAATTTCAATGTACAATGATGTTTTTAAAAAAACAGTCAAAATGTGCTCCACTCGGGCTGAAAACGCTTGTTTGGGACATTACATTAATGTTGACTATAAATCATAAACTAAGCATTTTTCAGCTGAAATAATGAATGTAGTCCTCTTAATTCTTGCTTCTAAAGCATACGCAAGCAGAAATTTCAATGTACAATGATGTTTTTAAAAAAAACAGTCAAAATGCGCTCCACTCGGGCTGAAAACGCTGTTGGGGACATTTCATTAATGTTGACTACAAATCAAAAACTAAGCATTTTTCAGCTGAAATAATGAATGTACTCCTCTTAATTCTTGCTTCTAAAGCATACGCAAGCAGAAATTTCAATGTACAATGATGTTTTTAAAAAAAGGGTCAAAATGTGCTCCACTCGGGCTGAAAACGCTTGTTTGGAACATTTCATTAATGTTGACTATAAATCATAAACTAAGCATTTTTCAGCTGAAATAATGAATGTAGTCCTCTTAATTCTTGCTTCTAAAGCATACGCAAGCAGAAATTTCAATGTACAATGATGTTTTTAAAAAAACAGTCAAAATGTGCTCCACTCGGGCTGAAAACGCTTGTTTGGGACATGACATTAATGTTGACTATAAATCATAAACTAAGCATTTTTCAGCTGAAATAATGAATGTAGTCCTCTTAATTCTTGCTTCTAAAGCATACGCAAGCAGAAATTTCAATGTACAATGATGTTTTTAAAAAAACAGTCAAAATGTGCTCCACTCGGGCTGAAAACGCTTGTTTGGGACATTACATTAATGTTGACTATAAATCATAAACTAAGCATTTTTCAGCTGAAATAATGAATGTAGTCCTCTTAATTCTTGCTTCTAAAGCATACGCAAACAGAAATTTCAATGTACAATGATGTTTTTTAAAAAACGGTCAAAATGTGCTCCACTCGGGCTGAAAACGCTTGTTCGGAACATTTCCTTAATGTTGACTATAAATTATAAACTAAGCATTTTTCAGCTGAAATAATGAATGTAGTCCTCTTAATTCTTGCTTCTAAAGCATACGCAAGCAGAAATTTCAATGTACAATGATGTTTTTAAAAAAAGGGTCAAAATGTGCTCCACTCGGGCTGAAAACGCTTGTTTGGAACATTTCATTAATGTTGACTATAAATCATAAACTAAGCATTTTTCAGCTGAAATAATGAATGTAGTCCTCTTAATTCTTGCTTCTAAAGCATACACAAACAGAAATTTCAATGTACAATGATGTTTTTAAAAAAACGGTCAAAATGTGCTCCACTCGGGCTGAAAACGCTTGTTTGGAACATTTCATTAATGTTGACTATAAATCATAAACTAAGCATTTTTCAGCTGAAATAATGAATGTAGTCCTCTTAATTCTTGCTTCTAAAGCATACGCAAGCAGAAATTTCAATGTACAATGATGTTTTTAAAAAAACAGTCAAAATGTGCTCCACTCGGGCTGAAAACGCTTGTTTGGGACATGACATTAATGTTGACTATAAATCATAAACTAAGCATTTTTCAGCTGAAATAATGAATGTAGTCCTCTTAATTCTTGCTTCTAAAGCATACGCAAGCAGAAATTTCAATGTACAATGATGTTTTTAAAAAAACAGTCAAAATGTGCTCCACTCGGGCTGAAAACGCTTGTTTGGGACATTACATTAATGTTGACTATAAATCATAAACTAAGCATTTTTCAGCTGAAATAATGAATGTAGTCCTCTTAATTCTTGCTTCTAAAGCATACGCAAACAGAAATTTCAATGTACAATGATGTTTTTTAAAAAACGGTCAAAATGTGCTCCACTCGGGCTGAAAACGCTTGTTCGGAACATTTCCTTAATGTTGACTATAAATCATAAACTAAGCATTTTTCAGCTGAAATAATGAATGTAGTCCTCTTAATTCTTGCTTCTAAAGCATACGCAAGCAGAAATTTCAATGTACAATGATGTTTTTAAAAAAAACAGTCAAAATGCGCTCCACTCGGGCTGAAAACGCTGTTGGGGACATTTCATTAATGTTGACTACAAATCAAAAACTAAGCATTTTTCAGCTGAAATAATGAATGTAGTCCTCTTAATTCTTGCTTCTAAAGCATACGCAAGCAGAAATTTCAATGTACAATGATGTTTTTAAAAAAAGGGTCAAAATGTGCTCCACTCGGGCTGAAAACGCTTGTTCGGAACATTTCCTTAATGTTGACTATAAATCATAAACTAAGCATTTTTCAGCTGAAATAATGAATGTAGTCCTCTTAATTCTTGCTTCTAAAGCATACGCAAGCAGAAATTTCAATGTACAATGATGTTTTTAAAAAAAACAGTCAAAATGCGCTCCACTCGGGCTGAAAACGCTGTTGGGGACATTTCATTAATGTTGACTACAAATCAAAAACTAAGCATTTTTCAGCTGAAATAATGAAAGTAGTCCTCTTAATTCTTGCTTCTAAAGCATACGCAAGCAGAAATTTCAATGTACAATGATGTTTTTAAAAAAAACAGTCAAAATGTGCTCCACTCGGGCTGAAAACGCTTGTTTGGGACATTACATTAATGTTGACTATAAATCATAAACTAAGCATTTTTCAGCTGAAATAATGAATGTAGTCCTCTTAATTCTTGCTTCTAAAGCATACGCAAGCAGAAATTTCAATGTACAATATGTTTTTAAAAAAAACAGTCAAAATGCGCTCCACTCGGGCTGAAAACGCTGTTGGGGACATTTCATTAATGTTGACTACAAATCAAAAACTAAGCATTTTTCAGCTGAAATAATGAATGTAGTCCTCTTAATTCTTGCTTCTAAAGCATACGCAAGCAGAAATTTCAATGTACAATGATGTTTTTAAAAAAACAGTCAAAATGTGCTCCACTCGGGCTGAAAACGCTTGTTTGGAACATTTCATTAATGTTGACTATAAATCATAAACTAAGCATTTTTCAGCTGAAATAATGAATGTAGTCCTCTTAATTCTTGCTTCTAAAGCATACGCAAGCAGAAATTTCAATGTACAATGATGTTTTTAAAAAAACAGTCAAAATGTGCTCCACTCGGGCTGAAAACGCTTGTTTGGGACATTACATTAATGTTGACTATAAATCATAAACTAAGCATTTTTCAGCTGAAATAATGAATGTAGTCCTCTTAATTCTTGCTTCTAAAGCATACGCAAGCAGAAATTTCAATGTACAATGATGTTTTTAAAAAAACAGTCAAAATGTGCTCCACTCGGGCTGAAAACGCTTGTTTGGGACATTACATTAATGTTGACTATAAATCATAAACTAAGCATTTTTCAGCTGAAATAATGAATGTAGTCCTCTTAATTCTTGCTTCTAAAGCATACGCAAACAGAAATTTCAATGTACAATGATGTTTTTTAAAAAACGGTCAAAATGTGCTCCACTCGGGCTGAAAACGCTTGTTCGGAACATTTCCTTAATGTTGACTATAAATCATAAACTAAGCATTTTTCAGCTGAAATAATGAATGTAGTCCTCTTAATTCTTGCTTCTAAAGCATACGCAAGCAGAAATTTCAATGTACAATGATGTTTTTAAAAAAAACAGTCAAAATGCGCTCCACTCGGGCTGAAAACGCTGTTGGGGACATTTCATTAATGTTGACTACAAATCAAAAACTAAGCATTTTTCAGCTGAAATAATGAATGTAGTCCTCTTAATTCTTGCTTCTAAAGCATACGCAAGCAGAAATTTCAATGTACAATGATGTTTTTAAAAAAAGGGTCAAAATGTGCTCCACTCGGGCTGAAAACGCTTGTTTGGAACATTTCATTAATGTTGACTATAAATCATAAACTAAGCATTTTTCAGCTGAAATAATGAATGTAGTCCTCTTAATTCTTGCTTCTAAAGCATACGCAAGCAGAAATTTCAATGTACAATGATGTTTTTAAAAAAACAGTCAAAATGTGCTCCACTCGGGCTGAAAACGCTTGTTTGGGACATGACATTAATGTTGACTATAAATCATAAACTAAGCATTTTTCAGCTGAAATAATGAATGTAGTCCTCTTAATTCTTGCTTCTAAAGCATACGCAAGCAGAAATTTCAATGTACAATGATGTTTTTAAAAAAACAGTCAAAATGTGCTCCACTCGGGCTGAAAACGCTTGTTTGGGACATTACATTAATGTTGACTATAAATCATAAACTAAGCATTTTTCAGCTGAAATAATGAATGTAGTCCTCTTAATTCTTGCTTCTAAAGCATACGCAAAAAGAAATTTCAATGTACAATGATGTTTTTTAAAAAACGGTCAAAATGTGCTCCACTCGGGCTGAAAACGCTTGTTCGGAACATTTCCTTAATGTTGACTATAAATCATAAACTAAGCATTTTTCAGCTGAAATAATGAATGTAGTCCTCTTAATTCTTGCTTCTAAAGCATACGCAAGCAGAAATTTCAATGTACAATGATGTTTTTAAAAAAAACAGTCAAAATGCGCTCCACTCGGGCTGAAAACGCTGTTGGGGACATTTCATTAATGTTGACTACAAATCAAAAACTAAGCATTTTTCAGCTGAAATAATGAAAGTAGTCCTCTTAATTCTTGCTTCTAAAGCATACGCAAGCAGAAATTTCAATGTACAATGATGTTTTTAAAAAAAACAGTCAAAATGTGCTCCACTCGGGCTGAAAACGCTGTTGGGGACATTTCATTAATGTTGACTACAAATCAAAAACTAAGCATTTTTCAGCTGAAATAATGAATGTAGTCCTCTTAATTCTTGCTTCTAAAGCATTCGCAAGCAGAAATTTCAATGTACAATGATGTTTTTAAAAAAACAGTCAAAATGTGCTCCACTCGGGCTGAAAACGCTGTTGGGGACATTTCATTAATGTTGACTATAAATCATAAACTAAGCATTTTTCAGCTGAAATAATGAATGTAGTGCTCTTAATTCTTGCTTCTAAAGCATACGCAAGCAGAAATTTCAATGTACAATGATGTTTTTAAAAAAACAGTCAAAATGTGCTCCACTCGGGCTGAAAACGCTTGTTTGGGACATTACATTAATGTTGACTATAAATCATAAACTAAGCATTTTTCAGCTGAAATAATGAATGTAGTCCTCTTAATTCTTGCTTCTAAAGCATACGCAAACAGAAATTTCAATGTACAATGATGTTTTTTAAAAAACGGTCAAAATGTGCTCCACTCGGGCTGAAAACGCTTGTTCGGAACATTTCCTTAATGTTGACTATAAATCATAAACTAAGCATTTTTCAGCTGAAATAATGAATGTAGTCCTCTTAATTCTTGCTTCTAAAGCATACGCAAGCAGAAATTTCAATGTACAATGATGTTTTTAAAAAAAGGGTCAAAATGTGCTCCACTCGGGCTGAAAACGCTTGTTTGGAACATTTCATTAATGTTGACTATAAATCATAAACTAAGCATTTTTCAGCTGAAATAATGAATGTAGTCCTCTTAATTCTTGCTTCTAAAGCATACACAAACAGAAATTTCAATGTACAATGATGTTTTTAAAAAAACGGTCAAAATGTGCTCCACTCGGGCTGAAAACGCTTGTTTGGAACATTTCATTAATGTTGACTATAAATCATAAACTAAGCATTTTTCAGCTGAAATAATGAATGTAGTCCTCTTAATTCTTGCTTCTAAAGCATACGCAAGCAGAAATTTCAATGTACAATGATGTTTTTAAAAAAACAGTCAAAATGTGCTCCACTCGGGCTGAAAACGCTTGTTTGGGACATGACATTAATGTTGACTATAAATCATAAACTAAGCATTTTTCAGCTGAAATAATGAATGTAGTCCTCTTAATTCTTGCTTCTAAAGCATACGCAAGCAGAAATTTCAATGTACAATGATGTTTTTAAAAAAACAGTCAAAATGTGCTCCACTCGGGCTGAAAACGCTTGTTTGGGACATTACATTAATGTTGACTATAAATCATAAACTAAGCATTTTTCAGCTGAAATAATGAATGTAGTCCTCTTAATTCTTGCTTCTAAAGCATACGCAAACAGAAATTTCAATGTACAATGATGTTTTTTAAAAAACGGTCAAAATGTGCTCCACTCGGGCTGAAAACGCTTGTTCGGAACATTTCCTTAATGTTGACTATAAATCATAAACTAAGCATTTTTCAGCTGAAATAATGAATGTAGTCCTCTTAATTCTTGCTTCTAAAGCATACGCAAGCAGAAATTTCAATGTACAATGATGTTTTTAAAAAAAACAGTCAAAATGCGCTCCACTCGGGCTGAAAACGCTGTTGGGGACATTTCATTAATGTTGACTACAAATCAAAAACTAAGCATTTTTCAGCTGAAATAATGAATGTAGTCCTCTTAATTCTTGCTTCTAAAGCATACGCAAGCAGAAATTTCAATGTACAATGATGTTTTTAAAAAAAGGGTCAAAATGTGCTCCACTCGGGCTGAAAACGCTTGTTCGGAACATTTCCTTAATGTTGACTATAAATCATAAACTAAGCATTTTTCAGCTGAAATAATGAATGTAGTCCTCTTAATTCTTGCTTCTAAAGCATACGCAAGCAGAAATTTCAATGTACAATGATGTTTTTAAAAAAAACAGTCAAAATGCGCTCCACTCGGGCTGAAAACGCTGTTGGGGACATTTCATTAATGTTGACTACAAATCAAAAACTAAGCATTTTTCAGCTGAAATAATGAAAGTAGTCCTCTTAATTCTTGCTTCTAAAGCATACGCAAGCAGAAATTTCAATGTACAATGATGTTTTTAAAAAAAACAGTCAAAATGTGCTCCACTCGGGCTGAAAACGCTTGTTTGGGACATTACATTAATGTTGACTATAAATCATAAACTAAGCATTTTTCAGCTGAAATAATGAATGTAGTCCTCTTAATTCTTGCTTCTAAAGCATACGCAAGCAGAAATTTCAATGTACAATATGTTTTTAAAAAAAACAGTCAAAATGCGCTCCACTCGGGCTGAAAACGCTGTTGGGGACATTTCATTAATGTTGACTACAAATCAAAAACTAAGCATTTTTCAGCTGAAATAATGAATGTAGTCCTCTTAATTCTTGCTTCTAAAGCATACGCAAGCAGAAATTTCAATGTACAATGATGTTTTTAAAAAAACAGTCAAAATGTGCTCCACTCGGGCTGAAAACGCTTGTTTGGAACATTTCATTAATGTTGACTATAAATCATAAACTAAGCATTTTTCAGCTGAAATAATGAATGTAGTCCTCTTAATTCTTGCTTCTAAAGCATACGCAAGCAGAAATTTCAATGTACAATGATGTTTTTAAAAAAACAGTCAAAATGTGCTCCACTCGGGCTGAAAACGCTTGTTTGGGACATTACATTAATGTTGACTATAAATCATAAACTAAGCATTTTTCAGCTGAAATAATGAATGTAGTCCTCTTAATTCTTGCTTCTAAAGCATACGCAAGCAGAAATTTCAATGTACAATGATGTTTTTAAAAAAACAGTCAAAATGTGCTCCACTCGGGCTGAAAACGCTTGTTTGGGACATTACATTAATGTTGACTATAAATCATAAACTAAGCATTTTTCAGCTGAAATAATGAATGTAGTCCTCTTAATTCTTGCTTCTAAAGCATACGCAAACAGAAATTTCAATGTACAATGATGTTTTTTAAAAAACGGTCAAAATGTGCTCCACTCGGGCTGAAAACGCTTGTTCGGAACATTTCCTTAATGTTGACTATAAATCATAAACTAAGCATTTTTCAGCTGAAATAATGAATGTAGTCCTCTTAATTCTTGCTTCTAAAGCATACGCAAGCAGAAATTTCAATGTACAATGATGTTTTTAAAAAAAACAGTCAAAATGCGCTCCACTCGGGCTGAAAACGCTGTTGGGGACATTTCATTAATGTTGACTACAAATCAAAAACTAAGCATTTTTCAGCTGAAATAATGAATGTAGTCCTCTTAATTCTTGCTTCTAAAGCATACGCAAGCAGAAATTTCAATGTACAATGATGTTTTTAAAAAAAGGGTCAAAATGTGCTCCACTCGGGCTGAAAACGCTTGTTTGGAACATTTCATTAATGTTGACTATAAATCATAAACTAAGCATTTTTCAGCTGAAATAATGAATGTAGTCCTCTTAATTCTTGCTTCTAAAGCATACGCAAGCAGAAATTTCAATGTACAATGATGTTTTTAAAAAAACAGTCAAAATGTGCTCCACTCGGGCTGAAAACGCTTGTTTGGGACATGACATTAATGTTGACTATAAATCATAAACTAAGCATTTTTCAGCTGAAATAATGAATGTAGTCCTCTTAATTCTTGCTTCTAAAGCATACGCAAGCAGAAATTTCAATGTACAATGATGTTTTTAAAAAAACAGTCAAAATGTGCTCCACTCGGGCTGAAAACGCTTGTTTGGGACATTACATTAATGTTGACTATAAATCATAAACTAAGCATTTTTCAGCTGAAATAATGAATGTAGTCCTCTTAATTCTTGCTTCTAAAGCATACGCAAAAAGAAATTTCAATGTACAATGATGTTTTTTAAAAAACGGTCAAAATGTGCTCCACTCGGGCTGAAAACGCTTGTTCGGAACATTTCCTTAATGTTGACTATAAATCATAAACTAAGCATTTTTCAGCTGAAATAATGAATGTAGTCCTCTTAATTCTTGCTTCTAAAGCATACGCAAGCAGAAATTTCAATGTACAATGATGTTTTTAAAAAAAACAGTCAAAATGCGCTCCACTCGGGCTGAAAACGCTGTTGGGGACATTTCATTAATGTTGACTACAAATCAAAAACTAAGCATTTTTCAGCTGAAATAATGAAAGTAGTCCTCTTAATTCTTGCTTCTAAAGCATACGCAAGCAGAAATTTCAATGTACAATGATGTTTTTAAAAAAAACAGTCAAAATGTGCTCCACTCGGGCTGAAAACGCTGTTGGGGACATTTCATTAATGTTGACTACAAATCAAAAACTAAGCATTTTTCAGCTGAAATAATGAATGTAGTCCTCTTAATTCTTGCTTCTAAAGCATTCGCAAGCAGAAATTTCAATGTACAATGATGTTTTTAAAAAAACAGTCAAAATGTGCTCCACTCGGGCTGAAAACGCTGTTGGGGACATTTCATTAATGTTGACTATAAATCATAAACTAAGCATTTTTCAGCTGAAATAATGAATGTAGTGCTCTTAATTCTTGCTTCTAAAGCATACGCAAGCAGAAATTTCAATGTACAATGATGTTTTTAAAAAAACAGTCAAAATGTGCTCCACTCGGGCTGAAAACGCTTGTTTGGGACATTACATTAATGTTGACTATAAATCATAAACTAAGCATTTTTCAGCTGAAATAATGAATGTAGTCCTCTTAATTCTTGCTTCTAAAGCATACGCAAACAGAAATTTCAATGTACAATGATGTTTTTTAAAAAACGGTCAAAATGTGCTCCACTCGGGCTGAAAACGCTTGTTCGGAACATTTCCTTAATGTTGACTATAAATCATAAACTAAGCATTTTTCAGCTGAAATAATGAATGTAGTCCTCTTAATTCTTGCTTCTAAAGCATACGCAAGCAGAAATTTCAATGTACAATGATGTTTTTAAAAAAACAGTCCAAATTTGCTCCACTCGGGCTGAAAACGCTTGTTTGGGACATTACATTAATGTTGACTATAAATCATAAACTAAGCATTTTTCAGCTGAAATAATGAATGTAGTCCTCTTAATTCTTGCTTCTAAAGCATACGCAAACAGAAATTTCAATGTACAATGATGTTTTTTAAAAAACGGTCAAAATGTGCTCCACTCGGGCTGAAAACGCTTGTTCGGAACATTTCCTTAATGTTGACTATAAATCATAAACTAAGCATTTTTCAGCTGAAATAATGAATGTAGTCCTCTTAATTCTTGCTTCTAAAGCATACGCAAGCAGAAATTTCAATGTACAATGATGTTTTTAAAAAAAACAGTCAAAATGCGCTCCACTCGGGCTGAAAACGCTGTTGGGGACATTTCATTAATGTTGACTACAAATCAAAAACTAAGCATTTTTCAGCTGAAATAATGAATGTAGTCCTCTTAATTCTTGCTTCTAAAGCATACGCAAGCAGAAATTTCAATGTACAATGATGTTTTTAAAAAAAGGGTCAAAATGTGCTCCACTCGGGCTGAAAACGCTTGTTTGGAACATTTCATTAATGTTGACTATAAATCATAAACTAAGCATTTTTCAGCTGAAATAATGAATGTAGTCCTCTTAATTCTTGCTTCTAAAGCATACGCAAGCAGAAATTTCAATGTACAATGATGTTTTTAAAAAAACAGTCAAAATGTGCTCCACTCGGGCTGAAAACGCTTGTTTGGGACATGACATTAATGTTGACTATAAATCATAAACTAAGCATTTTTCAGCTGAAATAATGAATGTAGTCCTCTTAATTCTTGCTTCTAAAGCATACGCAAGCAGAAATTTCAATGTACAATGATGTTTTTAAAAAAACAGTCAAAATGTGCTCCACTCGGGCTGAAAACGCTTGTTTGGGACATTACATTAATGTTGACTATAAATCATAAACTAAGCATTTTTCAGCTGAAATAATGAATGTAGTCCTCTTAATTCTTGCTTCTAAAGCATACGCAAACAGAAATTTCAATGTACAATGATGTTTTTTAAAAAACGGTCAAAATGTGCTCCACTCGGGCTGAAAACGCTTGTTCGGAACATTTCCTTAATGTTGACTATAAATCATAAACTAAGCATTTTTCAGCTGAAATAATGAATGTAGTCCTCTTAATTCTTGCTTCTAAAGCATACGCAAGCAGAAATTTCAATGTACAATGATGTTTTTAAAAAAAACAGTCAAAATGCGCTCCACTCGGG
The DNA here is from genome assembly GCF_059441005.1 of Hippichthys cyanospilos. Lineage (NCBI taxonomy): Eukaryota > Metazoa > Chordata > Actinopteri > Syngnathiformes > Syngnathidae > Hippichthys > Hippichthys cyanospilos. The sequence goes on from NW_028283380.1 coordinate 732,874, forward strand.
CTGAAAACGCTGTTGGGGACATTTCATTAATGTTGACTACAAATCAAAAACTAAGCATTTTTCAGCTGAAATAATGAATGTAGTCCTCTTAATTCTTGCTTCTAAAGCATACGCAAGCAGAAATTTCAATGTACAATGATGTTTTTAAAAAAAGGGTCAAAATGTGCTCCACTCGGGCTGAAAACGCTTGTTTGGAACATTTCATTAATGTTGACTATAAATCATAAACTAAGCATTTTTCAGCTGAAATAATGAATGTAGTCCTCTTAATTCTTGCTTCTAAAGCATACGCAAGCAGAAATTTCAATGTACAATGATGTTTTTAAAAAAACAGTCAAAATGTGCTCCACTTGGGCTGAAAACGCTTGTTTGGGACATGACATTAATGTTGACTATAAATCATAAACTAAGCATTTTTCAGCTGAAATAATGAATGTAGTCCTCTTAATTCTTGCTTCTAAAGCATACGCAAGCAGAAATTTCAATGTACAATGATGTTTTTAAAAAAACAGTCAAAATGTGCTCCACTCGGGCTGAAAACGCTTGTTTGGGACATTACATTAATGTTGACTATAAATCATAAACTAAGCATTTTTCAGCTGAAATAATGAATGTAGTCCTCTTAATTCTTGCTTCTAAAGCATACGCAAAAATAAATTTCAATGTACAATGATGTTTTTTAAAAAACGGTCAAAATGTGCTCCACTCGGGCTGAAAACGCTTGTTCGGAACATTTCCTTAATGTTGACTATAAATCATAAACTAAGCATTTTTCAGCTGAAATAATGAATGTAGTCCTCTTAATTCTTGCTTCTAAAGCATACGCAAGCAGAAATTTCAATGTACAATGATGTTTTTAAAAAAAACAGTCAAAATGCGCTCCACTCGGGCTGAAAACGCTGTTGGGGACATTTCATTAATGTTGACTACAAATCAAAAACTAAGCATTTTTCAGCTGAAATAATGAATGTAGTCCTCTTAATTCTTGCTTCTAAAGCATACGCAAGCAGAAATTTCAATGTACAATGATGTTTTTAAAAAAAGGGTCAAAATGTGCTCCACTCGGGCTGAAAACGCTTGTTTGGAACATTTCATTAATGTTGACTATAAATCATAAACTAAGCATTTTTCAGCTGAAATAATGAATGTAGTCCTCTTAATTCTTGCTTCTAAAGCATACGCAAGCAGAAATTTCAATGTACAATGATGTTTTTAAAAAAACAGTCAAAATGTGCTCCACTCGGGCTGAAAACGCTTGTTTGGGACATGACATTAATGTTGACTATAAATCATAAACTAAGCATTTTTCAGCTGAAATAATGAATGTAGTCCTCTTAATTCTTGCTTCTAAAGCATACGCAAGCAGAAATTTCAATGTACAATGATGTTTTTAAAAAAACGGTCAAAATGTGCTCCACTCGGGCTGAAAACGCTTGTTTGGAACATTTCATTAATGTTGACTATAAATCATAAACTAAGCATTTTTCAGCTGAAATAATGAATGTAGTCCTCTTAATTCTTGCTTCTAAAGCATACGCAAGCAGAAATTTCAATGTACAATGATGTTTTTAAAAAAACGGTCAAAATGTGCTCCACTCGGGCTGAAAACGCTTGTTTGGAACATTTCATTAATGTTGACTATAAATCATAAACTAAGCATTTTTCAGCTGAAATAATGAATGTAGTCCTCTTAATTCTTGCTTCTAAAGCATACGCAAGCAGAAATTTCAATGTACAATGATGTTTTTAAAAAAAACAGTCAAAATGTGCTCCACTCGGGCTGAAAACGCTGTTGGGGACATTTCATTAATGTTGACTACAAATCAAAAACTAAGCATTTTTCAGCTGAAATAATGAATGTAGTCCTCTTAATTCTTGCTTCTAAAGCATTCGCAAGCAGAAATTTCAATGTACAATGATGTTTTTAAAAAAACAGTCAAAATGTGCTCCACTCGGGCTGAAAACGCTGTTGGGGACATTTCATTAATGTTGACTATAAATCATAAACTAAGCATTTTTCAGCTGAAATAATGAATGTAGTCCTCTTAATTCTTGCTTCTAAAGAATACGCAAGCAGAAATTTCAATGTACAATGATGTTTTTAAAAAAACAGTCAAAATGTGCTCCACTCGGGCTGAAAACGCTTGTTTGGGACATTACATTAATGTTGACTATAAATCATAAACTAAGCATTTTTCAGCTGAAATAATGAATGTAGTCCTCTTAATTCTTGCTTCTAAAGCATACGCAAACAGAAATTTCAATGTACAATGATGTTTTTTAAAAAACGGTCAAAATGTGCTCCACTCGGGCTGAAAACGCTTGTTCGGAACATTTCCTTAATGTTGACTATAAATCATAAACTAAGCATTTTTCAGCTGAAATAATGAATGTAGTCCTCTTAATTCTTGCTTCTAAAGCATACGCAAGCAGAAATTTCAATGTACAATGATGTTTTTAAAAAAAACAGTCAAAATGCGCTCCACTCGGGCTGAAAACGCTGTTGGGGACATTTCATTAATGTTGACTACAAATCAAAAACTAAGCATTTTTCAGCTGAAATAATGAATGTAGTCCTCTTAATTCTTGCTTCTAAAGCATACGCAAGCAGAAATTTCAATGTACAATGATGTTTTTAAAAAAAGGGTCAAAATGTGCTCCACTCGGGCTGAAAACGCTTGTTTGGAACATTTCATTAATGTTGACTATAAATCATAAACTAAGCATTTTTCAGCTGAAATAATGAATGTAGTCCTCTTAATTCTTGCTTCTAAAGCATACGCAAGCAGAAATTTCAATGTACAATGATGTTTTTAAAAAAAACAGTCAAAATGCGCTCCACTCGGGCTGAAAACGCTGTTGGGGACATTTCATTAATGTTGACTACAAATCAAAAACTAAGCATTTTTCAGCTGAAATAATGAATGTAGTCCTCTTAATTCTTGCTTCTAAAGCATACGCAAGCAGAAATTTCAATGTACAATGATGTTTTTAAAAAAACAGTCAAAATGTGCTCCACTCGGGCTGAAAACGCTTGTTTGGAACATTTCATTAATGTTGACTATAAATCATAAACTAAGCATTTTTCAGCTGAAATAATGAATGTAGTCCTCTTAATTCTTGCTTCTAAAGCATACGCAAGCAGAAATTTCAATGTACAATGATGTTTTTAAAAAAACAGTCAAAATGTGCTCCACTCGGGCTGAAAACGCTTGTTTGGGACATGACATTAATGTTGACTATAAATCATAAACTAAGCATTTTTCAGCTGAAATAATGAATGTAGTCCTCTTAATTCTTGCTTCTAAAGCATACGCAAGCAGAAATTTCAATGTACAATGATGTTTTTAAAAAAACAGTCAAAATGTGCTCCACTCGGGCTGAAAACGCTTGTTTGGGACATTACATTAATGTTGACTATAAATCATAAACTAAGCATTTTTCAGCTGAAATAATGAATGTAGTCCTCTTAATTCTTGCTTCTAAAGCATACGCAAACAGAAATTTCAATGTACAATGATGTTTTTTAAAAAACGGTCAAAATGTGCTCCACTCGGGCTGAAAACGCTTGTTCGGAACATTTCCTTAATGTTGACTATAAATCATAAACTAAGCATTTTTCAGCTGAAATAATGAATGTAGTCCTCTTAATTCTTGCTTCTAAAGCATACGCAAGCAGAAATTTCAATGTACAATGATGTTTTTAAAAAAAACAGTCAAAATGCGCTCCACTCGGGCTGAAAACGCTGTTGGGGACATTTCATTAATGTTGACTACAAATCAAAAACTAAGCATTTTTCAGCTGAAATAATGAATGTAGTCCTCTTAATTCTTGCTTCTAAAGCATACGCAAGCAGAAATTTCAATGTACAATGATGTTTTTAAAAAAACAGTCAAAATGTGCTCCACTCGGGCTGAAAACGCTTGTTTGGGACATTACATTAATGTTGACTATAAATCATAAACTAAACATTTTTCAGCTGAAATAATGAATGTAGTCCTCTTAATTCTTGCTTCTAAAGCATACGCAAACAGAAATTTCAATGTACAATGATGTTTTTAAAAAAACGGTCAAAATGTGCTCCACTCGGGCTGAAAACGCTTGTTTGGGACATTACATTAATGTTGACTATAAATCATAAACTAAGCATTTTTCAGCTGAAATAATGAATGTAGTCCTCTTAATTCTTGCTTCTAAAGCATACACAAACAGAAATTTCAATGTACAATAATGTTTTTAAAAAAACGGTCAAAATGTGCTCCACTCGGGCTGAAAACGCTTGTTTGGAACATTTCATTAATGTTGACTATAAATCATAAACTAAGCATTTTTCAGCTGAAATAATGAATGTAGTCCTCTTAATTCTTGCTTCTAAAGCATACGCAAGCAGAAATTTCAATGTACAATGATGTTTTTAAAAAAAACAGTCAAAATGTGCTTCACTCGGGCTGAAAACGCTGTTGGGGACATTTCATTAATGTTGACTACAAATCAAAAACTAAGCATTTTTCAGCTGAAATAATGAATGTAGTCCTCTTAATTCTTGCTTCTAAAGCATACGCAAGCAGAAATTTCAATGTACAATGATGTTTTTAAAAAAAGGGTCAAAATGTGCTCCACTGGGGCTGAAAACGCTTGTTTGGAACATTTCATTAATGTTGACTATAAATCATAAACTAAGCATTTTTCAGCTGAAATAATGAATGTAGTCCTCTTAATTCTTGCTTCTAAAGCATACGCAAGCAGAAATTTCAATGTACAATGATGTTTTTAAAAAAACAGTCAAAATGTGCTCCACTCGGGCTGAAAACGCTTGTTTGGGACATGACATTAATGTTGACTATAAATCATAAACTAAGCATTTTTCAGCTGAAATAATGAATGTAGTCCTCTTAATTCTTGCTTCTAAAGCATACGCAAGCAGAAATTTCAATGTACAATGATGTTTTTAAAAAAACAGTCAAAATGTGCTCCACTCGGGCTGAAAACGCTTGTTTGGGACATTACATTAATGTTGACTATAAATCATAAACTAAGCATTTTTCAGCTGAAATAATGAATGTAGTCCTCTTAATTCTTGCTTCTAAAGCATACGCAAAAAGAAATTTCAATGTACAATGATGTTTTTTAAAAAACGGTCAAAATGTGCTCCACTCGGGCTGAAAACGCTTGTTCGGAACATTTCCTTAATGTTGACTATAAATCATAAACTAAGCATTTTTCAGCTGAAATAATGAATGTAGTCCTCTTAATTCTTGCTTCTAAAGCATACGCAAGCAGAAATTTCAATGTACAATGATGTTTTTAAAAAAAACAGTCAAAATGCGCTCCACTCGGGCTGAAAACGCTGTTGGGGACATTTCATTAATGTTGACTACAAATCAAAAACTAAGCATTTTTCAGCTGAAATAATGAATGTAGTCCTCTTAATTCTTGCTTCTAAAGCATACGCAAGCAGAAATTTCAATGTACAATGATGTTTTTAAAAAAAGGGTCAAAATGTGCTCCACTCGGGCTGAAAACGCTTGTTTGGAACATTTCATTAATGTTGACTATAAATCATAAACTAAGCATTTTTCAGCTGAAATAATGAATGTAGTCCTCTTAATTCTTGCTTCTAAAGCATACGCAAGCAGAAATTTCAATGTACAATGATGTTTTTAAAAAAACAGTCAAAATGTGCTCCACTCGGGCTGAAAACGCTTGTTTGGGACATGACATTAATGTTGACTATAAATCATAAACTAAGCATTTTTCAGCTGAAATAATGAATGTAGTCCTCTTAATTCTTGCTTCTTAAGCATACGCAAGCAGAAATTTCAATGTACAATGATGTTTTTAAAAAAAGGGTCAAAATGTGCTCCACTCGGGCTGAAAACGCTTGTTTGGAACATTTCATTAATGTTGACTATAAATCATAAACTAAGCATTTTTCAGCTGAAATAATGAATGTAGTCCTCTTAATTCTTGCTTCTAAAGCATACGCAAGCAGAAATTTCAATGTACAATGATGTTTTTAAAAAAGCAGTCAAAATGTGCTCCACTCGGGCTGAAAACGCTTGTTTGGGACATGACATTAATGTTGACTATAAATCATAAACTAAGCATTTTTCAGCTGAAATAATGAATGTAGTCCTCTTAATTCTTGCTTCTAAAGCATACGCAAAAAGAAATTTCAATGTACAATGATGTTTTTTAAAAAACGGTCAAAATGTGCTCCACTCGGGCTGAAAACGCTTGTTCGGAACATTTCCTTAATGTTGACTATAAATCATAAACTAAGCATTTTTCAGCTGAAATAATGAATGTAGTCCTCTTAATTCTTGCTTCTAAAGCATACGCAAGCAGAAATTTCAATGTACAATGATGTTTTTAAAAAAACAGTCAAAATGTGCTCCACTCGGGCTGAAAACGCTTGTTTGGGACATTACATTAATGTTGACTATAAATCATAAACTAAGCATTTTTCAGCTGAAATAATGAATGTAGTCCTCTTAATTCTTGCTTCTAAAGCATACGCAAACAGAAATTTCAATGTACAATGATGTTTTTAAAAAAAACAGTCAAAATGTGCTTCACTCGGGCTGAAAACGCTGTTGGGGACATTTCATTAATGTTGACTACAAATCAAAAACTAAGCATTTTTCAGCTGAAATAATGAATGTAGTCCTCTTAATTCTTGCTTCTAAAGCATACGCAAGCAGAAATTTCAATGTACAATGATGTTTTTAAAAAAAGGGTCAAAATGTGCTCCACTGGGGCTGAAAACGCTTGTTTGGAACATTTCATTAATGTTGACTATAAATCATAAACTAAGCATTTTTCAGCTGAAATAATGAATGTAGTCCTCTTAATTCTTGCTTCTAAAGCATACGCAAGCAGAAATTTCAATGTACAATGATGTTTTTAAAAAAACAGTCAAAATGTGCTCCACTCGGGCTGAAAACGCTTGTTTGGGACATGACATTAATGTTGACTATAAATCATAAACTAAGCATTTTTCAGCTGAAATAATGAATGTAGTCCTCTTAATTCTTGCTTCTAAAGCATACGCAAGCAGAAATTTCAATGTACAATGATGTTTTTAAAAAAACAGTCAAAATGTGCTCCACTCGGGCTGAAAACGCTTGTTTGGGACATTACATTAATGTTGACTATAAATCATAAACTAAGCATTTTTCAGCTGAAATAATGAATGTAGTCCTCTTAATTCTTGCTTCTAAAGCATACGCAAAAAGAAATTTCAATGTACAATGATGTTTTTTAAAAAACGGTCAAAATGTGCTCCACTCGGGCTGAAAACGCTTGTTCGGAACATTTCCTTAATGTTGACTATAAATCATAAACTAAGCATTTTTCAGCTGAAATAATGAATGTAGTCCTCTTAATTCTTGCTTCTAAAGCATACGCAAGCAGAAATTTCAATGTACAATGATGTTTTTAAAAAAAACAGTCAAAATGCGCTCCACTCGGGCTGAAAACGCTGTTGGGGACATTTCATTAATGTTGACTACAAATCAAAAACTAAGCATTTTTCAGCTGAAATAATGAATGTAGTCCTCTTAATTCTTGCTTCTAAAGCATACGCAAGCAGAAATTTCAATGTACAATGATGTTTTTAAAAAAAGGGTCAAAATGTGCTCCACTCGGGCTGAAAACGCTTGTTTGGAACATTTCATTAATGTTGACTATAAATCATAAACTAAGCATTTTTCAGCTGAAATAATGAATGTAGTCCTCTTAATTCTTGCTTCTAAAGCATACGCAAGCAGAAATTTCAATGTACAATGATGTTTTTAAAAAAACAGTCAAAATGTGCTCCACTCGGGCTGAAAACGCTTGTTTGGGACATGACATTAATGTTGACTATAAATCATAAACTAAGCATTTTTCAGCTGAAATAATGAATGTAGTCCTCTTAATTCTTGCTTCTAAAGCATACGCAAACAGAAATTTCAATGTACAATGATGTTTTTTAAAAAACGGTCAAAATGTGCTCCACTCGGGCTGAAAACGCTTGTTCGGAAGATTTCCTTAATGTTGACTATAAATCATAAACTAAGCATTTTTCAGCTGAAATAATGAATGTAGTCCTCTTAATTCTTGCTTCTAAAGCATACGCAAGCAGAAATTTCAATGTACAATGATGTTTTTAAAAAAAACAGTCAAAATGCGCTCCACTCGGGCTGAAAACGCTGTTGGGGACATTTCATTAATGTTGACTACAAATCAAAAACTAAGCATTTTTCAGCTGAAATAATGAATGTAGTCCTCTTAATTCTTGCTTCTAAAGCATACGCAAGCAGAAATTTCAATGTACAATGATGTTTTTAAAAAAAGGGTCAAAATGTGCTCCACTCGGGCTGAAAACGCTTGTTTGGAACATTTCATTAATGTTGACTATAAATCATAAACTAAGCATTTTTCAGCTGAAATAATGAATGTAGTCCTCTTAATTCTTGCTTCTAAAGCATACGCAAGCAGAAATTTCAATGTACAATGATGTTTTTAAAAAAAACAGTCAAAATGCGCTCCACTCGGGCTGAAAACGCTGTTGGGGACATTTCATTAATGTTGACTATAAATCATAAACTAAGCATTTTTCAGCTGAAATAATGAATGTAGTCCTCTTAATTCTTGCTTCTAAAGCATACGCAAGCAGAAATTTCAATGTACAATGATGTTTTTAAAAAAACAGTCAAAATGTGCTCCACTCGGGCTGAAAACGCTTGTTTGGGACATGACATTAATGTTGACTATAAATCATAAACTAAGCATTTTTCAGCTGAAATAATGAATGTAGTCCTCTTAATTCTTGCTTCTAAAGCATACGCAAGCAGAAATTTCAATGTACAATGATGTTTTTAAAAAAACAGTCAAAATGTGCTCCACTCGGGCTGAAAACGCTTGTTTGGGACATTACATTAATGTTGACTATAAATCATAAACTAAGCATTTTTCAGCTGAAATAATGAATGTAGTCCTCTTAATTCTTGCTTCTAAAGCATACGCAAACAGAAATTTCAATGTACAATGATGTTTTTTAAAAAACGGTCAAAATGTGCTCCACTCGGGCTGAAAACGCTTGTTCGGAACATTTCATTAATGTTGACTATAAATCATAAACTAAGCATTTTTCAGCTGAAATAATGAATGTAGTCCTCTTAATTCTTGCTTCTAAAGAATACGCAAGCAGAAATTTCAATGTACAATGATGTTTTTAAAAAAACAGTCAAAATGTGCTCCACTCGGGCTGAAAACGCTTGTTTGGGACATTACATTAATGTTGACTATAAATCATAAACTAAGCATTTTTCAGCTGAAATAATGAATGTAGTCCTCTTAATTCTTGCTTCTAAAGCATACGCAAACAGAAATTTCAATGTACAATGATGTTTTTTAAAAAACGGTCAAAATGTGCTCCACTCGGGCTGAAAACGCTTGTTCGGAACATTTCCTTAATGTTGACTATAAATCATAAACTAAGCATTTTTCAGCTGAAATAATGAATGTAGTCCTCTTAATTCTTGCTTCTAAAGCATACGCAAGCAGAAATTTCAATGTACAATGATGTTTTTAAAAAAAACAGTCAAAATGCGCTCCACTCGGGCTGAAAACGCTGTTGGGGACATTTCATTAATGTTGACTACAAATCAAAAACTAAGCATTTTTCAGCTGAAATAATGAATGTAGTCCTCTTAATTCTTGCTTCTAAAGCATACGCAAGCAGAAATTTCAATGTACAATGATGTTTTTAAAAAAAGGGTCAAAATGTGCTCCACTCGGGCTGAAAACGCTGTTGGGGACATTTCATTAATGTTGACTACAAATCAAAAACTAAGCATTTTTCAGCTGAAATAATGAATGTAGTCCTCTTAATTCTTGCTTCTAAAGCATACGCAAGCAGAAATTTCAATGTACAATGATGTTTTTAAAAAAAGGGTCAAAATGTGCTCCACTCGGGCTGAAAACGCTTGTTTGGAACATTTCATTAATGTTGACTATAAATCATAAACTAAGCATTTTTCAGCTGAAATAATGAATGTAGTCCTCTTAATTCTTGCTTCTAAAGCATACGCAAGCAGAAATTTCAATGTACAATGATGTTTTTAAAAAAACAGTCAAAATGTGCTCCACTCGGGCTGAAAACGCTTGTTTGGGACATGACATTAATGTTGACTATAAATCATAAACTAAGCATTTTTCAGCTGAAATAATGAATGTAGTCCTCTTAATTCTTGCTTCTAAAGCATACGCAAGCAGAAATTTCAATGTACAATGATGTTTTTAAAAAAACAGTCAAAATGTGCTCCACTCGGGCTGAAAACGCTTGTTTGGGACATTACATTAATGTTGACTATAAATCATAAACTAAGCATTTTTCAGCTGAAATAATGAATGTAGTCCTCTTAATTCTTGCTTCTAAAGCATACGCAAACAGAAATTTCAATGTACAATGATGTTTTTTAAAAAACGGTCAAAATGTGCTCCACTCGGGCTGAAAACGCTTGTTCGGAACATTTCCTTAATGTTGACTATAAATCATAAACTAAGCATTTTTCAGCTGAAATAATGAATGTAGTCCTCTTAATTCTTGCTTCTAAAGCATACGCAAGCAGAAATTTCAATGTACAATGATGTTTTTAAAAAAAACAGTCAAAATGCGCTCCACTCGGGCTGAAAACGCTGTTGGGGACATTTCATTAATGTTGACTACAAATCAAAAACTAAGCATTTTTCAGCTGAAATAATGAATGTAGTCCTCTTAATTCTTGCTTCTAAAGCATACGCAAGCAGAAATTTCAATGTACAATGATGTTTTTAAAAAAAGGGTCAAAATGTGCTCCACTCGGGCTGAAAACGCTTCTTTGGAACATTTCATTAATGTTGACTATAAATCATAAACTAAGCATTTTTCAGCTGAAATAATGAATGTAGTCCTCTTAATTCTTGCTTCTAAAGCATACGCAAGCAGAAATTTCAATGTACAATGATGTTTTTAAAAAAACAGTCAAAATGTGCTCCACTCGGGCTGAAAACGCTTGTTTGGAACATTTCATTAATGTTGACTATAAATCAAAAACTAAGCATTTTTCAGCTGAAATAATGAATGTAGTCCTCTTACTTCTTGCTTCTAAAGCATACGCAAGCAGAAATTTCAATGTACAATGATGTTTTTAAAAAAACAGTCAAAATGTGCTCCACTCGGGCTGAAAACGCTGTTGGGGACATTTCATTAATGTTGACTATAAATCAAAAACTAAGCATTTTTCAGCTGAAATAATGAATGTAGTCCTCTTAATTCTTGCTTCTAAAGCATACGCAAGCAGAAATTTCAATGTACAATGATGTTTTTAAAAAAACAGTCAAAATGTGCTCCACTCGGGCTGAAAACGCTTGTTTGGAACATTTCATTAATGTTGACTATAATTCATAAACTAAGCATTTTTCAGCTGAAATAATGAATGTAGTCCTCTTAATTCTTGCTTCTAAAGCATACGCAAGCAGAAATTTCAATGTACAATGATGTTTTTAAAAAAAACAGTCAAAATGTGCTCCACTCGGGCTGAAAACGCTGTTGGGGACATTTCATTAATGTTGACTATAAATCATAAACTAAGCATTTTTCAGCTGAAATAATGAATGTAGTCCTCTTAATTCTTGCTTCTAAAGCATACGCAAGCAGAAATTTCAATGTACAATGATGTTTTTAAAAAAACAGTCAAAATGTGCTCCACTCGGGCTGAAAACGCTTGTTTGGGACATTACATTAATGTTGACTATAAATCATAAACTAAGCATTTTTCAGCTGAAATAATGAATGTAGTCCTCTTAATTCTTGCTTCTAAAGCATACGCAAACAGAAATTTCAATGTACAATGATGTTTTTTAAAAAACGGTCAAAATGTGCTCCACTCGGGCTGAAAACGCTTGTTCGGAACATTTCCTTAATGTTGACTATAAATCATAAACTAAGCATTTTTCAGCTGAAATAATGAATGTAGTCCTCTTAATTCTTGCTTCTAAAGCATACGCAAGCAGAAATTTCAATGTACAATGATGTTTTTAAAAAAAACAGTCAAAATGCGCTCCACTCGGGCTGAAAACGCTGTTGGGGACATTTCATTAATGTTGACTACAAATCAAAAACTAAGCATTTTTCAGCTGAAATAATGAATGTAGTCCTCTTAATTCTTGCTTCTAAAGCATACGCAAGCAGAAATTTCAATGTACAATGATGTTTTTAAAAAAAGGGTCAAAATGTGCTCCACTCGGGCTGAAAACGCTTGTTTGGAACATTTCATTAATGTTGACTATAAATCATAAACTAAGCATTTTTCAGCTGAAATAATGAATGTAGTCCTCTTAATTCTTGCTTCTAAAGCATACGCAAGCAGAAATTTCAATGTACAATGATGTTTTTAAAAAAACAGTCAAAATGTGCTCCACTCGGGCTGAAAACGCTTGTTTGGGACATGACATTAATGTTGACTATAAATCATAAACTAAGCATTTTTCAGCTGAAATAATGAATGTAGTCCTCTTAATTCTTGCTTCTAAAGCATACGCAAGCAGAAATTTCAATGTACAATGATGTTTTTAAAAAAACAGTCAAAATGTGCTCCACTCGGGCTGAAAACGCTTGTTTGGGACATTACATTAATGTTAACTATAAATCATAAACTAAGCATTTTTCAGCTGAAATAATGAATGTAGTCCTCTTAATTCTTGCTTCTAAAGCATACGCAAAAAGAAATTTCAATGTACAATGATGTTTTTTAAAAAACGGTCAAAATGTGCTCCACTCGGGCTGAAAACGCTTGTTCGGAACATTTCCTTAATGTTGACTATAAATCATAAACTAAGCATTTTTCAGCTGAAATAATGAATGTAGTCCTCTTAATTCTTGCTTCTAAAGCATACGCAAAAAGAAATTTCAATGTACAATGATGTTTTTAAAAAAAACAGTCAAAATGCGCTCCACTCGGGCTGAAAACGCTGTTGGGGACATTTCATTAATGTTGACTACAAATCAAAAACTAAGCATTTTTCAGCTGAAATAATGAAAGTAGTCCTCTTAATTCTTGCTTCTAAAGCATACGCAAGCAGAAATTTCAATGTACAATGATGTTTTTAAAAAAAACAGTCAAAATGTGCTCCACTCGGGCTGAAAACGCTGTTGGGGACATTTCATTAATGTTGACTACAAATCAAAAACTAAGCATTTTTCAGCTGAAATAATGAATGTAGTCCTCTTAATTCTTGCTTCTAAAGCATTCGCAAGCAGAAATTTCAATGTACAATGATGTTTTTAAAAAAACAGTCAAAATGTGCTCCACTCGGGCTGAAAACGCTGTTGGGGACATTTCATTAATGTTGACTATAAATCATAAACTAAGCATTTTTCAGCTGAAATAATGAATGTAGTGCTCTTAATTCTTGCTTCTAAAGCATACGCAAGCAGAAATTTCAATGTACAATGATGTTTTTAAAAAAACAGTCAAAATGTGCTCCACTCGGGCTGAAAACGCTTGTTTGGAACATTACATTAATGTTGACTATAAATCATAAACTAAGCATTTTTCAGCTGAAATAATGAATGTAGTCCTCTTAATTCTTGCTTCTAAAGCATACGCAAACAGAAATTTCAATGTACAATGATGTTTTTTAAAAAACGGTCAAAATGTGCTCCACTCGGGCTGAAAACGCTTGTTCGGAACATTTCCTTAATGTTGACTATAAATCATAAACTAAGCATTTTTCAGCTGAAATAATGAATGTAGTCCTCTTAATTCTTGCTTCTAAAGCATACGCAAGCAGAAATTTCAATGTACAATGATGTTTTTAAAAAAAACAGTCAAAATGCGCTCCACTCGGGCTGAAAACGCTGTTGGGGACATTTCATTAATGTTGACTACAAATCAAAAACTAAGCATTTTTCAGCTGAAATAATGAATGTAGTCCTCTTAATTCTTGCTTCTAAAGCATACGCAAGCAGAAATTTCAATGTACAATGATGTTTTTAAAAAAAGGGTCAAAATGTGCTCCACTCGGGCTGAAAACGCTTGTTTGGAACATTTCATTAATGTTGACTATAAATCATAAACTAAGCATTTTTCAGCTGAAATAATGAATGTAGTCCTCTTAATTCTTGCTTCTAAAGCATACGCAAGCAGAAATTTCAATGTACAATGATGTTTTTAAAAAAACAGTCAAAATGTGCTCCACTCGGGCTGAAAACGCTTGTTTGGGACATGACATTAATGTTGACTATAAATCATAAACTAAGCATTTTTCAGCTGAAATAATGAATGTAGTCCTCTTAATTCTTGCTTCTAAAGCATACGCAAGCAGAAATTTCAATGTACAATGATGTTTTTAAAAAAACAGTCAAAATGTGCTCCACTCGGGCTGAAAACGCTTGTTTGGGACATTACATTAATGTTGACTATAAATCATAAACTAAGCATTTTTCAGCTGAAATAATGAATGTAGTCCTCTTAATTCTTGCTTCTAAAGCATACGCAAACAGAAATTTCAATGTACAATGATGTTTTTTAAAAAACGGTCAAAATGTGCTCCACTCGGGCTGAAAACGCTTGTTCGGAACATTTCCTTAATGTTGACTATAAATCATAAACTAAGCATTTTTCAGCTGAAATAATGAATGTAGTCCTCTTAATTCTTGCTTCTAAAGCATACGCAAGCAGAAATTTCAATGTACAATGATGTTTTTAAAAAAAACAGTCAAAATGCGCTCCACTCGGGCTGAAAACGCTGTTGGGGACATTTCATTAATGTTGACTATAAATCATAAACTAAGCATTTTTCAGCTGAAATAATGAATGTAGTCCTCTTAATTCTTGCTTCTAAAGCATACGCAAGCAGAAATTTCAATGTACAATGATGTTTTTAAAAAAACAGTCAAAATGTGCTCCACTCGGGCTGAAAACGCTTGTTTGGGACATGACATTAATGTTGACTATAAATCATAAACTAAGCATTTTTCAGCTGAAATAATGAATGTAGTCCTCTTAATTCTTGCTTCTAAAGCATACGCAAGCAGAAATTTCAATGTACAATGATGTTTTTAAAAAAACAGTCAAAATGTGCTCCACTCGGGCTGAAAACGCTTGTTTGGGACATTACATTAATGTTGACTATAAATCATAAACTAAGCATTTTTCAGCTGAAATAATGAATGTAGTCCTCTTAATTCTTGCTTCTAAAGCATACGCAAAAAGAAATTTCAATGTACAATGATGTTTTTTAAAAAACGGTCAAAATGTGCTCCACTCGGGCTGAAAACGCTTGTTCGGAACATTTCCTTAATGTTGACTATAAATCATAAACTAAGCATTTTTCAGCTGAAATAATGAATGTAGTCCTCTTAATTCTTGCTTCTAAAGCATACGCAAGCAGAAATTTCAATGTACAATGATGTTTTTAAAAAAAACAGTCAAAATGCGCTCCACTCGGGCTGAAAACGCTGTTGGGGACATTTCATTAATGTTGACTACAAATCAAAAACTAAGCATTTTTCAGCTGAAATAATGAATGTAGTCCTCTTAATTCTTGCTTCTAAAGCATACGCAAGCAGAAATTTCAATGTACAATGATGTTTTTAAAAAAAGGGTCAAAATGTGCTCCACTCGGGCTGAAAACGCTTGTTTGGAACATTTCATTAATGTTGACTATAAATCATAAACTAAGCATTTTTCAGCTGAAATAATGAATGTAGTCCTCTTAATTCTTGCTTCTAAAGCATACGCAAGCAGAAATTTCAATGTACAATGATGTTTTTAAAAAAACAGTCAAAATGTGCTCCACTCGGGCTGAAAACGCTTGTTTGGGACATGACATTAATGTTGACTATAAATCATAAACTAAGCATTTTTCAGCTGAAATAATGAATGTAGTCCTCTTAATTCTTGCTTCTAAAGCATACGCAAGCAGAAATTTCAATGTACAATGATGTTTTTAAAAAAAGGGTCAAAATGTGCTCCACTCGGGCTGAAAACGCTTGTTTGGAACATTTCATTAATGTTGACTATAAATCATAAACTAAGCATTTTTCAGCTGAAATAATGAATGTAGTCCACTTAATTCTTGCTTCTAAAGCATACGCAAGCAGAAATTTCAATGTACAATGATGTTTTTAAAAAAACAGTCAAAATGTGCTCCACTCGGGCTGAAAACGCTTGTTTGGGACATGACATTAATGTTGACTATAAATCATAAACTAAGCATTTTTCAGCTGAAATAATGAATGTAGTCCTCTTAATTCTTGCTTCTTAAGCATACGCAAGCAGAAATTTCAATGTACAATGATGTTTTTAAAAAAACGGTCAAAATGTGCTCCACTCGGGCTGAAAACGCTTGTTTGGAACATTTCATTAATGTTGACTATAAATCATAAACTAAGCATTTTTCAGCTGAAATAATGAATGTAGTCCTCTTAATTCTTGCTTCTAAAGCATACGCAAGCAGAAATTTCAATGTACAATGATGTTTTTAAAAAAACGGTCAAAATGTGCTCCACTCGGGCTGAAAACGCTTCTTTGGAACATTTCATTAATGTTGACTATAAATCATAAACTAAGCATTTTTCAGCTGAAATAATGAATGTAGTCCTCTTAATTCTTGCTTCTAAAGCATACGCAAGCAGAAATTTCAATGTACAATGATGTTTTTAAAAAAACAGTCAAAATGTGCTCCACTCGGGCTGAAAACGCTTGTTTGGGACATTACATTAATGTTGACTATAAATCATAAACTAAACATTTTTCAGCTGAAATAATGAATGTAGTCCTCTTAATTCTTGCTTCTAAAGCATACGCAAACAGAAATTTCAATGTACAATGATGTTTTTAAAAAAACGGTCAAAATGTGCTCCACTCGGGCTGAAAACGATTGTTTGGGACATTACATTAATGTTGACTATAAATCATAAACTAAGCATTTTTCAGCTGAAATAATGAATGTAGTCCTCTTAATTCTTGCTTCTAAAGCATACACAAACAGAAATTTCAATGTACAATGATGTTTTTAAAAAAACGGTCAAAATGTGCTCCACTCGGGCTGAAAACGCTTGTTTGGAACATTTCATTAATGTTGACTATAAATCATAAACTAAGCATTTTTCAGCTGAAATAATGAATGTAGTCCTCTTAATTCTTGCTTCTAAAGCATACGCAAGCAGAAATTTCAATGTACAATGATGTTTTTAAAAAAAACAGTCAAAATGTGCTTCACTCGGGCTGAAAACGCTGTTGGGGACATTTCATTAATGTTGACTATAAATCATAAACTAAGCATTTTTCAGCTGAAATAATGAATGTAGTCCTCTTAATTCTTGCTTCTAAAGCATACGCAAGCAGAAATTTCAATGTACAATGATGTTTTTAAAAAAACGGTCAAAATGTGCTCCACTCGGGCTGAAAACGCTTGTTCGGAACATTTCCTTAATGTTGACTATAAATCATAAACTAAGCATTTTTCAGCTGAAATAATGAATGTAGTCCTCTTAATTCTTGCTTCTAAAGCATACGCAAGCAGAAATTTCAATGTACAATGATGTTTTTAAAAAAAACAGTCAAAATGTGCTCCACTCGGGCTGAAAACGCTGTTGGGGACATTTCATTAATGTTGACTACAAATCAAAAACTAAGCATTTTTCAGCTGAAATAATGAATGTAGTCCTCTTAATTCTTGCTTCTAAAGCATACGCAAGCAGAAATTTCAATGTACAATGATGTTTTTAAAAAAAGGGTCAAAATGTGCTCCACTCGGGCTGAAAACGCTTGTTTGGAACATTTCATTAATGTTGACTATAAATCATAAACTAAGCATTTTTCAGCTGAAATAATGAATGTAGTCCTCTTAATTCTTGCTTCTAAAGCATACGCAAGCAGAAATTTCAATGTACAATGATGTTTTTAAAAAAAACAGTCAAAATGCGCTCCACTCGGGCTGAAAACGCTGTTGGGGACATTTCATTAATGTTGACTATAAATCATAAACTAAGCATTTTTCAGCTGAAATAATGAATGTAGTCCTCTTAATTCTTGCTTCTAAAGCATACGCAAGCAGAAATTTCAATGTACAATGATGTTTTTAAAAAAACAGTCAAAATGTGCTCCACTCGGGCTGAAAACGCTTGTTTGGGACATGACATTAATGTTGACTATAAATCATAAACTAAGCATTTTTCAGCTGAAATAATGAATGTAGTCCTCTTAATTCTTGCTTCTAAAGCATACGCAAGCAGAAATTTCAATGTACAATGATGTTTTTAAAAAAACAGTCAAAATGTGCTCCACTCGGGCTGAAAACGCTTGTTTGGGACATTACATTAATGTTGACTATAAATCATAAACTAAGCATTTTTCAGCTGAAATAATGAATGTAGTCCTCTTAATTCTTGCTTCTAAAGCATACGCAAACAGAAATTTCAATGTACAATGATGTTTTTTAAAAAACGGTCAAAATGTGCTCCACTCGGGCTGAAAACGCTTGTTCGGAACATTTCATTAATGTTGACTATAAATCATAAACTAAGCATTTTTCAGCTGAAATAATGAATGTAGTCCTCTTAATTCTTGCTTCTAAAGAATACGCAAGCAGAAATTTCAATGTACAATGATGTTTTTAAAAAAACAGTCAAAATGTGCTCCACTCGGGCTGAAAACGCTTGTTTGGGACATTACATTAATGTTGACTATAAATCATAAACTAAGCATTTTTCAGCTGAAATAATGAATGTAGTCCTCTTAATTCTTGCTTCTAAAGCATACGCAAACAGAAATTTCAATGTACAATGATGTTTTTTAAAAAACGGTCAAAATGTGCTCCACTCGGGCTGAAAACGCTTGTTCGGAACATTTCCTTAATGTTGACTATAAATCATAAACTAAGCATTTTTCAGCTGAAATAATGAATGTAGTCCTCTTAATTCTTGCTTCTAAAGCATACGCAAGCAGAAATTTCAATGTACAATGATGTTTTTAAAAAAAACAGTCAAAATGCGCTCCACTCGGGCTGAAAACGCTGTTGGGGACATTTCATTAATGTTGACTACAAATCAAAAACTAAGCATTTTTCAGCTGAAATAATGAATGTAGTCCTCTTAATTCTTGCTTCTAAAGCATACGCAAGCAGAAATTTCAATGTACAATGATGTTTTTAAAAAAAGGGTCAAAATGTGCTCCACTCGGGCTGAAAACGCTGTTGGGGACATTTCATTAATGTTGACTACAAATCAAAAACTAAGCATTTTTCAGCTGAAATAATGAATGTAGTCCTCTTAATTCTTGCTTCTAAAGCATACGCAAGCAGAAATTTCAATGTACAATGATGTTTTTAAAAAAAGGGTCAAAATGTGCTCCACTCGGGCTGAAAACGCTTGTTTGGAACATTTCATTAATGTTGACTATAAATCATAAACTAAGCATTTTTCAGCTGAAATAATGAATGTAGTCCTCTTAATTCTTGCTTCTAAAGCATACGCAAGCAGAAATTTCAATGTACAATGATGTTTTTAAAAAAACAGTCAAAATGTGCTCCACTCGGGCTGAAAACGCTTGTTTGGGACATGACATTAATGTTGACTATAAATCATAAACTAAGCATTTTTCAGCTGAAATAATGAATGTAGTCCTCTTAATTCTTGCTTCTAAAGCATACGCAAGCAGAAATTTCAATGTACAATGATGTTTTTAAAAAAACAGTCAAAATGTGCTCCACTCGGGCTGAAAACGCTTGTTTGGGACATTACATTAATGTTGACTATAAATCATAAACTAAGCATTTTTCAGCTGAAATAATGAATGTAGTCCTCTTAATTCTTGCTTCTAAAGCATACGCAAACAGAAATTTCAATGTACAATGATGTTTTTTAAAAAACGGTCAAAATGTGCTCCACTCGGGCTGAAAACGCTTGTTCGGAACATTTCCTTAATGTTGACTATAAATCATAAACTAAGCATTTTTCAGCTGAAATAATGAATGTAGTCCTCTTAATTCTTGCTTCTAAAGCATACGCAAGCAGAAATTTCAATGTACAATGATGTTTTTAAAAAAAACAGTCAAAATGCGCTCCACTCGGGCTGAAAACGCTGTTGGGGACATTTCATTAATGTTGACTACAAATCAAAAACTAAGCATTTTTCAGCTGAAATAATGAATGTAGTCCTCTTAATTCTTGCTTCTAAAGCATACGCAAGCAGAAATTTCAATGTACAATGATGTTTTTAAAAAAAGGGTCAAAATGTGCTCCACTCGGGCTGAAAACGCTTCTTTGGAACATTTCATTAATGTTGACTATAAATCATAAACTAAGCATTTTTCAGCTGAAATAATGAATGTAGTCCTCTTAATTCTTGCTTCTAAAGCATACGCAAGCAGAAATTTCAATGTACAATGATGTTTTTAAAAAAACAGTCAAAATGTGCTCCACTCGGGCTGAAAACGCTTGTTTGGAACATTTCATTAATGTTGACTATAAATCAAAAACTAAGCATTTTTCAGCTGAAATAATGAATGTAGTCCTCTTACTTCTTGCTTCTAAAGCATACGCAAGCAGAAATTTCAATGTACAATGATGTTTTTAAAAAAACAGTCAAAATGTGCTCCACTCGGGCTGAAAACGCTGTTGGGGACATTTCATTAATGTTGACTATAAATCAAAAACTAAGCATTTTTCAGCTGAAATAATGAATGTAGTCCTCTTAATTCTTGCTTCTAAAGCATACGCAAGCAGAAATTTCAATGTACAATGATGTTTTTAAAAAAACAGTCAAAATGTGCTCCACTCGGGCTGAAAACGCTTGTTTGGAACATTTCATTAATGTTGACTATAATTCATAAACTAAGCATTTTTCAGCTGAAATAATGAATGTAGTCCTCTTAATTCTTGCTTCTAAAGCATACGCAAGCAGAAATTTCAATGTACAATGATGTTTTTAAAAAAAACAGTCAAAATGTGCTCCACTCGGGCTGAAAACGCTGTTGGGGACATTTCATTAATGTTGACTATAAATCATAAACTAAGCATTTTTCAGCTGAAATAATGAATGTAGTCCTCTTAATTCTTGCTTCTAAAGCATACGCAAGCAGAAATTTCAATGTACAATGATGTTTTTAAAAAAACAGTCAAAATGTGCTCCACTCGGGCTGAAAACGCTTGTTTGGGACATTACATTAATGTTGACTATAAATCATAAACTAAGCATTTTTCAGCTGAAATAATGAATGTAGTCCTCTTAATTCTTGCTTCTAAAGCATACGCAAACAGAAATTTCAATGTACAATGATGTTTTTTAAAAAACGGTCAAAATGTGCTCCACTCGGGCTGAAAACGCTTGTTCGGAACATTTCCTTAATGTTGACTATAAATCATAAACTAAGCATTTTTCAGCTGAAATAATGAATGTAGTCCTCTTAATTCTTGCTTCTAAAGCATACGCAAGCAGAAATTTCAATGTACAATGATGTTTTTAAAAAAAACAGTCAAAATGCGCTCCACTCGGGCTGAAAACGCTGTTGGGGACATTTCATTAATGTTGACTACAAATCAAAAACTAAGCATTTTTCAGCTGAAATAATGAATGTAGTCCTCTTAATTCTTGCTTCTAAAGCATACGCAAGCAGAAATTTCAATGTACAATGATGTTTTTAAAAAAAGGGTCAAAATGTGCTCCACTCGGGCTGAAAACGCTTGTTTGGAACATTTCATTAATGTTGACTATAAATCATAAACTAAGCATTTTTCAGCTGAAATAATGAATGTAGTCCTCTTAATTCTTGCTTCTAAAGCATACGCAAGCAGAAATTTCAATGTACAATGATGTTTTTAAAAAAACAGTCAAAATGTGCTCCACTCGGGCTGAAAACGCTTGTTTGGGACATGACATTAATGTTGACTATAAATCATAAACTAAGCATTTTTCAGCTGAAATAATGAATGTAGTCCTCTTAATTCTTGCTTCTAAAGCATACGCAAGCAGAAATTTCAATGTACAATGATGTTTTTAAAAAAACAGTCAAAATGTGCTCCACTCGGGCTGAAAACGCTTGTTTGGGACATTACATTAATGTTAACTATAAATCATAAACTAAGCATTTTTCAGCTGAAATAATGAATGTAGTCCTCTTAATTCTTGCTTCTAAAGCATACGCAAAAAGAAATTTCAATGTACAATGATGTTTTTTAAAAAACGGTCAAAATGTGCTCCACTCGGGCTGAAAACGCTTGTTCGGAACATTTCCTTAATGTTGACTATAAATCATAAACTAAGCATTTTTCAGCTGAAATAATGAATGTAGTCCTCTTAATTCTTGCTTCTAAAGCATACGCAAAAAGAAATTTCAATGTACAATGATGTTTTTAAAAAAAACAGTCAAAATGCGCTCCACTCGGGCTGAAAACGCTGTTGGGGACATTTCATTAATGTTGACTACAAATCAAAAACTAAGCATTTTTCAGCTGAAATAATGAAAGTAGTCCTCTTAATTCTTGCTTCTAAAGCATACGCAAGCAGAAATTTCAATGTACAATGATGTTTTTAAAAAAAACAGTCAAAATGTGCTCCACTCGGGCTGAAAACGCTGTTGGGGACATTTCATTAATGTTGACTACAAATCAAAAACTAAGCATTTTTCAGCTGAAATAATGAATGTAGTCCTCTTAATTCTTGCTTCTAAAGCATTCGCAAGCAGAAATTTCAATGTACAATGATGTTTTTAAAAAAACAGTCAAAATGTGCTCCACTCGGGCTGAAAACGCTGTTGGGGACATTTCATTAATGTTGACTATAAATCATAAACTAAGCATTTTTCAGCTGAAATAATGAATGTAGTGCTCTTAATTCTTGCTTCTAAAGCATACGCAAGCAGAAATTTCAATGTACAATGATGTTTTTAAAAAAACAGTCAAAATGTGCTCCACTCGGGCTGAAAACGCTTGTTTGGAACATTACATTAATGTTGACTATAAATCATAAACTAAGCATTTTTCAGCTGAAATAATGAATGTAGTCCTCTTAATTCTTGCTTCTAAAGCATACGCAAACAGAAATTTCAATGTACAATGATGTTTTTTAAAAAACGGTCAAAATGTGCTCCACTCGGGCTGAAAACGCTTGTTCGGAACATTTCCTTAATGTTGACTATAAATCATAAACTAAGCATTTTTCAGCTGAAATAATGAATGTAGTCCTCTTAATTCTTGCTTCTAAAGCATACGCAAGCAGAAATTTCAATGTACAATGATGTTTTTAAAAAAAACAGTCAAAATGCGCTCCACTCGGGCTGAAAACGCTGTTGGGGACATTTCATTAATGTTGACTACAAATCAAAAACTAAGCATTTTTCAGCTGAAATAATGAATGTAGTCCTCTTAATTCTTGCTTCTAAAGCATACGCAAGCAGAAATTTCAATGTACAATGATGTTTTTAAAAAAAGGGTCAAAATGTGCTCCACTCGGGCTGAAAACGCTTGTTTGGAACATTTCATTAATGTTGACTATAAATCATAAACTAAGCATTTTTCAGCTGAAATAATGAATGTAGTCCTCTTAATTCTTGCTTCTAAAGCATACGCAAGCAGAAATTTCAATGTACAATGATGTTTTTAAAAAAACAGTCAAAATGTGCTCCACTCGGGCTGAAAACGCTTGTTTGGGACATGACATTAATGTTGACTATAAATCATAAACTAAGCATTTTTCAGCTGAAATAATGAATGTAGTCCTCTTAATTCTTGCTTCTAAAGCATACGCAAGCAGAAATTTCAATGTACAATGATGTTTTTAAAAAAACAGTCAAAATGTGCTCCACTCGGGCTGAAAACGCTTGTTTGGGACATTACATTAATGTTGACTATAAATCATAAACTAAGCATTTTTCAGCTGAAATAATGAATGTAGTCCTCTTAATTCTTGCTTCTAAAGCATACGCAAACAGAAATTTCAATGTACAATGATGTTTTTTAAAAAACGGTCAAAATGTGCTCCACTCGGGCTGAAAACGCTTGTTCGGAACATTTCCTTAATGTTGACTATAAATCATAAACTAAGCATTTTTCAGCTGAAATAATGAATGTAGTCCTCTTAATTCTTGCTTCTAAAGCATACGCAAGCAGAAATTTCAATGTACAATGATGTTTTTAAAAAAAACAGTCAAAATGCGCTCCACTCGGGCTGAAAACGCTGTTGGGGACATTTCATTAATGTTGACTATAAATCATAAACTAAGCATTTTTCAGCTGAAATAATGAATGTAGTCCTCTTAATTCTTGCTTCTAAAGCATACGCAAGCAGAAATTTCAATGTACAATGATGTTTTTAAAAAAACAGTCAAAATGTGCTCCACTCGGGCTGAAAACGCTTGTTTGGGACATGACATTAATGTTGACTATAAATCATAAACTAAGCATTTTTCAGCTGAAATAATGAATGTAGTCCTCTTAATTCTTGCTTCTAAAGCATACGCAAGCAGAAATTTCAATGTACAATGATGTTTTTAAAAAAACAGTCAAAATGTGCTCCACTCGGGCTGAAAACGCTTGTTTGGGACATTACATTAATGTTGACTATAAATCATAAACTAAGCATTTTTCAGCTGAAATAATGAATGTAGTCCTCTTAATTCTTGCTTCTAAAGCATACGCAAAAAGAAATTTCAATGTACAATGATGTTTTTTAAAAAACGGTCAAAATGTGCTCCACTCGGGCTGAAAACGCTTGTTCGGAACATTTCCTTAATGTTGACTATAAATCATAAACTAAGCATTTTTCAGCTGAAATAATGAATGTAGTCCTCTTAATTCTTGCTTCTAAAGCATACGCAAGCAGAAATTTCAATGTACAATGATGTTTTTAAAAAAAACAGTCAAAATGCGCTCCACTCGGGCTGAAAACGCTGTTGGGGACATTTCATTAATGTTGACTACAAATCAAAAACTAAGCATTTTTCAGCTGAAATAATGAATGTAGTCCTCTTAATTCTTGCTTCTAAAGCATACGCAAGCAGAAATTTCAATGTACAATGATGTTTTTAAAAAAAGGGTCAAAATGTGCTCCACTCGGGCTGAAAACGCTTGTTTGGAACATTTCATTAATGTTGACTATAAATCATAAACTAAGCATTTTTCAGCTGAAATAATGAATGTAGTCCTCTTAATTCTTGCTTCTAAAGCATACGCAAGCAGAAATTTCAATGTACAATGATGTTTTTAAAAAAACAGTCAAAATGTGCTCCACTCGGGCTGAAAACGCTTGTTTGGGACATGACATTAATGTTGACTATAAATCATAAACTAAGCATTTTTCAGCTGAAATAATGAATGTAGTCCTCTTAATTCTTGCTTCTAAAGCATACGCAAGCAGAAATTTCAATGTACAATGATGTTTTTAAAAAAAGGGTCAAAATGTGCTCCACTCGGGCTGAAAACGCTTGTTTGGAACATTTCATTAATGTTGACTATAAATCATAAACTAAGCATTTTTCAGCTGAAATAATGAATGTAGTCCACTTAATTCTTGCTTCTAAAGCATACGCAAGCAGAAATTTCAATGTACAATGATGTTTTTAAAAAAACAGTCAAAATGTGCTCCACTCGGGCTGAAAACGCTTGTTTGGGACATGACATTAATGTTGACTATAAATCATAAACTAAGCATTTTTCAGCTGAAATAATGAATGTAGTCCTCTTAATTCTTGCTTCTTAAGCATACGCAAGCAGAAATTTCAATGTACAATGATGTTTTTAAAAAAACGGTCAAAATGTGCTCCACTCGGGCTGAAAACGCTTGTTTGGAACATTTCATTAATGTTGACTATAAATCATAAACTAAGCATTTTTCAGCTGAAATAATGAATGTAGTCCTCTTAATTCTTGCTTCTAAAGCATACGCAAGCAGAAATTTCAATGTACAATGATGTTTTTAAAAAAACGGTCAAAATGTGCTCCACTCGGGCTGAAAACGCTTCTTTGGAACATTTCATTAATGTTGACTATAAATCATAAACTAAGCATTTTTCAGCTGAAATAATGAATGTAGTCCTCTTAATTCTTGCTTCTAAAGCATACGCAAGCAGAAATTTCAATGTACAATGATGTTTTTAAAAAAACAGTCAAAATGTGCTCCACTCGGGCTGAAAACGCTTGTTTGGGACATTACATTAATGTTGACTATAAATCATAAACTAAACATTTTTCAGCTGAAATAATGAATGTAGTCCTCTTAATTCTTGCTTCTAAAGCATACGCAAACAGAAATTTCAATGTACAATGATGTTTTTAAAAAAACGGTCAAAATGTGCTCCACTCGGGCTGAAAACGATTGTTTGGGACATTACATTAATGTTGACTATAAATCATAAACTAAGCATTTTTCAGCTGAAATAATGAATGTAGTCCTCTTAATTCTTGCTTCTAAAGCATACACAAACAGAAATTTCAATGTACAATGATGTTTTTAAAAAAACGGTCAAAATGTGCTCCACTCGGGCTGAAAACGCTTGTTTGGAACATTTCATTAATGTTGACTATAAATCATAAACTAAGCATTTTTCAGCTGAAATAATGAATGTAGTCCTCTTAATTCTTGCTTCTAAAGCATACGCAAGCAGAAATTTCAATGTACAATGATGTTTTTAAAAAAAACAGTCAAAATGTGCTTCACTCGGGCTGAAAACGCTGTTGGGGACATTTCATTAATGTTGACTATAAATCATAAACTAAGCATTTTTCAGCTGAAATAATGAATGTAGTCCTCTTAATTCTTGCTTCTAAAGCATACGCAAGCAGAAATTTCAATGTACAATGATGTTTTTAAAAAAACGGTCAAAATGTGCTCCACTCGGGCTGAAAACGCTTGTTCGGAACATTTCCTTAATGTTGACTATAAATCATAAACTAAGCATTTTTCAGCTGAAATAATGAATGTAGTCCTCTTAATTCTTGCTTCTAAAGCATACGCAAGCAGAAATTTCAATGTACAATGATGTTTTTAAAAAAAACAGTCAAAATGTGCTCCACTCGGGCTGAAAACGCTGTTGGGGACATTTCATTAATGTTGACTACAAATCAAAAACTAAGCATTTTTCAGCTGAAATAATGAATGTAGTCCTCTTAATTCTTGCTTCTAAAGCATTCGCAAGCAGAAATTTCAATGTACAATGATGTTTTTAAAAAAAGGGTCAAAATGTGCTCCACTCGGGCTGAAAACGCTGTTGGGGACATTTCATTAATGTTGACTATAAATCATAAACTAAGCATTTTTCAGCTGAAATAATGAATGTAGTCCTCTTAATTCTTGCTTCTAAAGAATACGCAAGCAGAAATTTCAATGTACAATGATGTTTTTAAAAAAACAGTCAAAATGTGCTCCACTCGGGCTGAAAACGCTTGTTTGGGACATTACATTAATGTTGACTATAAATCATAAACTAAGCATTTTTCAGCTGAAATAATGAATGTAGTCCTCTTAATTCTTGCTTCTAAAGCATACGCAAACAGAAATTTCAATGTACAATGATGTTTTTTAAAAAACGGTCAAAATGTGCTCCACTCGGGCTGAAAACGCTTGTTCGGAACATTTCCTTAATGTTGACTATAAATCATAAACTAAGCATTTTTCAGCTGAAATAATGAATGTAGTCCTCTTAATTCTTGCTTCTAAAGCATACGCAAAAAGAAATTTCAATGTACAATGATGTTTTTTAAAAAACGGTCAAAATGTGCTCCACTCGGGCTGAAAACGCTTGTTCGGAACATTTCCTTAATGTTGACTATAAATCATAAACTAAGCATTTTTCAGCTGAAATAATGAATGTAGTCCTCTTAATTCTTGCTTCTAAAGCATACGCAAGCAGAAATTTCAATTTACAATGATGTTTTTAAAAAAAACAGTCAAAATGCGCTCCACTCGGGCTGAAAACGCTGTTGGGGACATTTCATTAATGTTGACTACAAATCAAAAACTAAGCATTTTTCAGCTGAAATAATGAAAGTAGTCCTCTTAATTCTTGCTTCTAAAGCATACGCAAGCAGAAATTTCAATGTACAATGATGTTTTTAAAAAAAACAGTCAAAATGTGCTCCACTCGGGCTGAAAACGCTGTTGGGGACATTTCATTAATGTTGACTACAAATCAAAAACTAAGCATTTTTCAGCTGAAATAATGAATGTAGTCCTCTTAATTCTTGCTTCTAAAGCATTCGCAAGCAGAAATTTCAATGTACAATGATGTTTTTAAAAAAACAGTCAAAATGTGCTCCACTCGGGCTGAAAACGCTGTTGGGGACATTTCATTAATGTTGACTATAAATCATAAACTAAGCATTTTTCAGCTGAAATAATGAATGTAGTCCTCTTAATTCTTGCTTCTAAAGCATACGCAAGCAGAAATTTCAATGTACAATGATGTTTTTAAAAAAACAGTCAAAATGTGCTCCACTCGGGCTGAAAACGCTTGTTTGGGACATTACATTAATGTTGACTATAAATCATAAACTAAGCATTTTTCAGCTGAAATAATGAATGTAGTCCTCTTAATTCTTGCTTCTAAAGCATACGCAAACAGAAATTTCAATGTACAATGATGTTTTTTAAAAAACGGTCAAAATGTGCTCCACTCGGGCTGAAAACGCTTGTTCGGAACATTTCCTTAATGTTGACTATAAATCATAAACTAAGCATTTTTCAGCTGAAATAATGAATGTAGTCCTCTTAATTCTTGCTTCTAAAGCATACGCAAGCAGAAATTTCAATGTACAATGATGTTTTTAAAAAAAACAGTCAAAATGCGCTCCACTCGGGCTGAAAACGCTGTTGGGGACATTTCATTAATGTTGACTACAAATCAAAAACTAAGCATTTTTCAGCTGAAATAATGAATGTAGTCCTCTTAATTCTTGCTTCTAAAGCATACGCAAGCAGAAATTTCAATGTACAATGATGTTTTTAAAAAAAGGGTCAAAATGTGCTCCACTCGGGCTGAAAACGCTTGTTTGGAACATTTCATTAATGTTGACTATAAATCATAAACTAAGCATTTTTCAGCTGAAATAATGAATGTAGTCCTCTTAATTCTTGCTTCTAAAGCATACGCAAACAGAAATTTCAATGTACAATGATGTTTTTTAAAAAACGGTCAAAATGTGCTCCACTCGGGCTGAAAACGCTTGTTCGGAACATTTCCTTAATGTTGACTATAAATCATAAACTAAGCATTTTTCAGCTGAAATAATGAATGTAGTCCTCTTAATTCTTGCTTCTAAAGCATACGCAAGCAGAAATTTCAATGTACAATGATGTTTTTAAAAAAAGGGTCAAAATGTGCTCCACTGGGGCTGAAAACGCTTGTTTGGAACATTTCATTAATGTTGACTATAAATCATAAACTAAGCATTTTTCAGCTGAAATAATGAATGTAGTCCTCTTAATTCTTGCTTCTAAAGCATACGCAAGCAGAAATTTCAATGTACAATGATGTTTTTAAAAAAACAGTCAAAATGTGCTCCACTCGGGCTGAAAACGCTTGTTTGGGACATGACATTAATGTTGACTATAAATCATAAACTAAGCATTTTTCAGCTGAAATAATGAATGTAGTCCTCTTAATTCTTGCTTCTAAAGCATACGCAAGCAGAAATTTCAATGTACAATGATGTTTTTAAAAAAACAGTCAAAATGTGCTCCACTCGGGCTGAAAACGCTTGTTTGGGACATTACATTAATGTTGACTATAAATCATAAACTAAGCATTTTTCAGCTGAAATAATGAATGTAGTCCTCTTAATTCTTGCTTCTAAAGCATACGCAAAAAGAAATTTCAATGTACAATGATGTTTTTTAAAAAACGGTCAAAATGTGCTCCACTCGGGCTGAAAACGCTTGTTCGGAACATTTCCTTAATGTTGACTATAAATCATAAACTAAGCATTTTTCAGCTGAAATAATGAATGTAGTCCTCTTAATTCTTGCTTCTAAAGCATACGCAAGCAGAAATTTCAATGTACAATGATGTTTTTAAAAAAAACAGTCAAAATGCGCTCCACTCGGGCTGAAAACGCTGTTGGGGACATTTCATTAATGTTGACTACAAATCAAAAACTAAGCATTTTTCAGCTGAAATAATGAATGTAGTCCTCTTAATTCTTGCTTCTAAAGCATACGCAAGCAGAAATTTCAATGTACAATGATGTTTTTAAAAAAAGGGTCAAAATGTGCTCCACTCGGGCTGAAAACGCTTGTTTGGAACATTTCATTAATGTTGACTATAAATCATAAACTAAGCATTTTTCAGCTGAAATAATGAATGTAGTCCTCTTAATTCTTGCTTCTAAAGCATACGCAAGCAGAAATTTCAATGTACAATGATGTTTTTAAAAAAACAGTCAAAATGTGCTCCACTCGGGCTGAAAACGCTTGTTTGGGACATGACATTAATGTTGACTATAAATCATAAACTAAGCATTTTTCAGCTGAAATAATGAATGTAGTCCTCTTAATTCTTGCTTCTAAAGCATACGCAAACAGAAATTTCAATGTACAATGATGTTTTTTAAAAAACGGTCAAAATGTGCTCCACTCGGGCTGAAAACGCTTGTTCGGAAGATTTCCTTAATGTTGACTATAAATCATAAACTAAGCATTTTTCAGCTGAAATAATGAATGTAGTCCTCTTAATTCTTGCTTCTAAAGCATACGCAAGCAGAAATTTCAATGTACAATGATGTTTTTAAAAAAAACAGTCAAAATGCGCTCCACTCGGGCTGAAAACGCTGTTGGGGACATTTCATTAATGTTGACTACAAATCAAAAACTAAGCATTTTTCAGCTGAAATAATGAATGTAGTCCTCTTAATTCTTGCTTCTAAAGCATACGCAAGCAGAAATTTCAATGTACAATGATGTTTTTAAAAAAAGGGTCAAAATGTGCTCCACTCGGGCTGAAAACGCTTGTTTGGAACATTTCATTAATGTTGACTATAAATCATAAACTAAGCATTTTTCAGCTGAAATAATGAATGTAGTCCTCTTAATTCTTGCTTCTAAAGCATACGCAAGCAGAAATTTCAATGTACAATGATGTTTTTAAAAAAAACAGTCAAAATGCGCTCCACTCGGGCTGAAAACGCTGTTGGGGACATTTCATTAATGTTGACTATAAATCATAAACTAAGCATTTTTCAGCTGAAATAATGAATGTAGTCCTCTTAATTCTTGCTTCTAAAGCATACGCAAGCAGAAATTTCAATGTACAATGATGTTTTTAAAAAAACAGTCAAAATGTGCTCCACTCGGGCTGAAAACGCTTGTTTGGGACATGACATTAATGTTGACTATAAATCATAAACTAAGCATTTTTCAGCTGAAATAATGAATGTAGTCCTCTTAATTCTTGCTTCTAAAGCATACGCAAGCAGAAATTTCAATGTACAATGATGTTTTTAAAAAAACAGTCAAAATGTGCTCCACTCGGGCTGAAAACGCTTGTTTGGGACATTACATTAATGTTGACTATAAATCATAAACTAAGCATTTTTCAGCTGAAATAATGAATGTAGTCCTCTTAATTCTTGCTTCTAAAGCATACGCAAACAGAAATTTCAATGTACAATGATGTTTTTTAAAAAACGGTCAAAATGTGCTCCACTCGGGCTGAAAACGCTTGTTCGGAACATTTCCTTAATGTTGACTATAAATCATAAACTAAGCATTTTTCAGCTGAAATAATGAATGTAGTCCTCTTAATTCTTGCTTCTAAAGCATACGCAAGCAGAAATTTCAATGTACAATGATGTTTTTAAAAAAAACAGTCAAAATGCGCTCCACTCGGGCTGAAAACGCTGTTGGGGACATTTCATTAATGTTGACTACAAATCAAAAACTAAGCATTTTTCAGCTGAAATAATGAATGTAGTCCTCTTAATTCTTGCTTCTAAAGCATACGCAAGCAGAAATTTCAATGTACAATGATGTTTTTAAAAAAACAGTCAAAATGTGCTCCACTCGGGCTGAAAACGCTTGTTTGGGACATTACATTAATGTTGACTATAAATCATAAACTAAACATTTTTCAGCTGAAATAATGAATGTAATCCTCTTAATTCTTGCTTCTAAAGCATACGCAAACAGAAATTTCAATGTACAATGATGTTTTTAAAAAAACGGTCAAAATGTGCTCCACTCGGGCTGAAAACGCTTGTTTGGGACATTACATTAATGTTGACTATAAATCATAAACTAAGCATTTTTCAGCTGAAATAATGAATGTAGTCCTCTTAATTCTTGCTTCTAAAGCATACACAAACAGAAATTTCAATGTACAATAATGTTTTTAAAAAAACGGTCAAAATGTGCTCCACTCGGGCTGAAAACGCTTGTTTGGAACATTTCATTAATGTTGACTATAAATCATAAACTAAGCATTTTTCAGCTGAAATAATGAATGTAGTCCTCTTAATTCTTGCTTCTAAAGAATACGCAAGCAGAAATTTCAATGTACAATGATGTTTTTAAAAAAACAGTCAAAATGTGCTCCACTCGGGCTGAAAACGCTTGTTTGGGACATTACATTAATGTTGACTATAAATCATAAACTAAGCATTTTTCAGCTGAAATAATGAATGTAGTCCTCTTAATTCTTGCTTCTAAAGCATACGCAAACAGAAATTTCAATGTACAATGATGTTTTTTAAAAAACGGTCAAAATGTGCTCCACTCGGGCTGAAAACGCTTGTTCGGAACATTTCCTTAATGTTGACTATAAATCATAAACTAAGCATTTTTCAGCTGAAATAATGAATGTAGTCCTCTTAATTCTTGCTTCTAAAGCATACGCAAGCAGAAATTTCAATGTACAATGATGTTTTTAAAAAAAACAGTCAAAATGCGCTCCACTCGGGCTGAAAACGCTGTTGGGGACATTTCATTAATGTTGACTACAAATCAAAAACTAAGCATTTTTCAGCTGAAATAATGAATGTAGTCCTCTTAATTCTTGCTTCTAAAGCATACGCAAGCAGAAATTTCAATGTACAATGATGTTTTTAAAAAAAGGGTCAAAATGTGCTCCACTCGGGCTGAAAACGCTGTTGGGGACATTTCATTAATGTTGACTACAAATCAAAAACTAAGCATTTTTCAGCTGAAATAATGAATGTAGTCCTCTTAATTCTTGCTTCTAAAGCATACGCAAGCAGAAATTTCAATGTACAATGATGTTTTTAAAAAAAGGGTCAAAATGTGCTCCACTCGGGCTGAAAACGCTTGTTTGGAACATTTCATTAATGTTGACTATAAATCATAAACTAAGCATTTTTCAGCTGAAATAATGAATGTAGTCCTCTTAATTCTTGCTTCTAAAGCATACGCAAGCAGAAATTTCAATGTACAATGATGTTTTTAAAAAAACAGTCAAAATGTGCTCCACTCGGGCTGAAAACGCTTGTTTGGGACATGACATTAATGTTGACTATAAATCATAAACTAAGCATTTTTCAGCTGAAATAATGAATGTAGTCCTCTTAATTCTTGCTTCTAAAGCATACGCAAGCAGAAATTTCAATGTACAATGATGTTTTTAAAAAAACAGTCAAAATGTGCTCCACTCGGGCTGAAAACGCTTGTTTGGGACATTACATTAATGTTGACTATAAATCATAAACTAAGCATTTTTCAGCTGAAATAATGAATGTAGTCCTCTTAATTCTTGCTTCTAAAGCATACGCAAACAGAAATTTCAATGTACAATGATGTTTTTTAAAAAACGGTCAAAATGTGCTCCACTCGGGCTGAAAACGCTTGTTCGGAACATTTCCTTAATGTTGACTATAAATCATAAACTAAGCATTTTTCAGCTGAAATAATGAATGTAGTCCTCTTAATTCTTGCTTCTAAAGCATACGCAAGCAGAAATTTCAATGTACAATGATGTTTTTAAAAAAAACAGTCAAAATGCGCTCCACTCGGGCTGAAAACGCTGTTGGGGACATTTCATTAATGTTGACTACAAATCAAAAACTAAGCATTTTTCAGCTGAAATAATGAATGTAGTCCTCTTAATTCTTGCTTCTAAAGCATACGCAAGCAGAAATTTCAATGTACAATGATGTTTTTAAAAAAAGGGTCAAAATGTGCTCCACTCGGGCTGAAAACGCTTCTTTGGAACATTTCATTAATGTTGACTATAAATCATAAACTAAGCATTTTTCAGCTGAAATAATGAATGTAGTCCTCTTAATTCTTGCTTCTAAAGCATACGCAAGCAGAAATTTCAATGTACAATGATGTTTTTAAAAAAACAGTCAAAATGTGCTCCACTCGGGCTGAAAACGCTTGTTTGGAACATTTCATTAATGTTGACTATAAATCAAAAACTAAGCATTTTTCAGCTGAAATAATGAATGTAGTCCTCTTACTTCTTGCTTCTAAAGCATACGCAAGCAGAAATTTCAATGTACAATGATGTTTTTAAAAAAACAGTCAAAATGTGCTCCACTCGGGCTGAAAACGCTGTTGGGGACATTTCATTAATGTTGACTATAAATCAAAAACTAAGCATTTTTCAGCTGAAATAATGAATGTAGTCCTCTTAATTCTTGCTTCTAAAGCATACGCAAGCAGAAATTTCAATGTACAATGATGTTTTTAAAAAAACAGTCAAAATGTGCTCCACTCGGGCTGAAAACGCTTGTTTGGAACATTTCATTAATGTTGACTATAATTCATAAACTAAGCATTTTTCAGCTGAAATAATGAATGTAGTCCTCTTAATTCTTGCTTCTAAAGCATACGCAAGCAGAAATTTCAATGTACAATGATGTTTTTAAAAAAAACAGTCAAAATGTGCTCCACTCGGGCTGAAAACGCTGTTGGGGACATTTCATTAATGTTGACTATAAATCATAAACTAAGCATTTTTCAGCTGAAATAATGAATGTAGTCCTCTTAATTCTTGCTTCTAAAGCATACGCAAGCAGAAATTTCAATGTACAATGATGTTTTTAAAAAAACAGTCAAAATGTGCTCCACTCGGGCTGAAAACGCTTGTTTGGGACATGACATTAATGTTGACTATAAATCATAAACTAAGCATTTTTCAGCTGAAATAATGAATGTAGTCCTCTTAATTCTTGCTTCTAAAGCATACGCAAACAGAAATTTCAATGTACAATGATGTTTTTTAAAAAACGGTCAAAATGTGCTCCACTCGGGCTGAAAACGCTTGTTCGGAAGATTTCCTTAATGTTGACTATAAATCATAAACTAAGCATTTTTCAGCTGAAATAATGAATGTAGTCCTCTTAATTCTTGCTTCTAAAGCATACGCAAGCAGAAATTTCAATGTACAATGATGTTTTTAAAAAAAACAGTCAAAATGCGCTCCACTCGGGCTGAAAACGCTGTTGGGGACATTTCATTAATGTTGACTACAAATCAAAAACTAAGCATTTTTCAGCTGAAATAATGAATGTAGTCCTCTTAATTCTTGCTTCTAAAGCATACGCAAGCAGAAATTTCAATGTACAATGATGTTTTTAAAAAAAGGGTCAAAATGTGCTCCACTCGGGCTGAAAACGCTTGTTTGGAACATTTCATTAATGTTGACTATAAATCATAAACTAAGCATTTTTCAGCTGAAATAATGAATGTAGTCCTCTTAATTCTTGCTTCTAAAGCATACGCAAGCAGAAATTTCAATGTACAATGATGTTTTTAAAAAAAACAGTCAAAATGCGCTCCACTCGGGCTGAAAACGCTGTTGGGGACATTTCATTAATGTTGACTATAAATCATAAACTAAGCATTTTTCAGCTGAAATAATGAATGTAGTCCTCTTAATTCTTGCTTCTAAAGCATACGCAAGCAGAAATTTCAATGTACAATGATGTTTTTAAAAAAACAGTCAAAATGTGCTCCACTCGGGCTGAAAACGCTTGTTTGGGACATGACATTAATGTTGACTATAAATCATAAACTAAGCATTTTTCAGCTGAAATAATGAATGTAGTCCTCTTAATTCTTGCTTCTAAAGCATACGCAAGCAGAAATTTCAATGTACAATGATGTTTTTAAAAAAACAGTCAAAATGTGCTCCACTCGGGCTGAAAACGCTTGTTTGGGACATTACATTAATGTTGACTATAAATCATAAACTAAGCATTTTTCAGCTGAAATAATGAATGTAGTCCTCTTAATTCTTGCTTCTAAAGCATACGCAAACAGAAATTTCAATGTACAATGATGTTTTTTAAAAAACGGTCAAAATGTGCTCCACTCGGGCTGAAAACGCTTGTTCGGAACATTTCCTT
Organism: Hippichthys cyanospilos; assembly: GCF_059441005.1. Taxonomy (NCBI): domain Eukaryota; kingdom Metazoa; phylum Chordata; class Actinopteri; order Syngnathiformes; family Syngnathidae; genus Hippichthys; species Hippichthys cyanospilos. The sequence continues at coordinate 769,203 of NW_028283380.1, forward strand.
AATGTTGACTATAAATCATAAACTAAGCATTTTTCAGCTGAAATAATGAATGTAGTCCTCTTAATTCTTGCTTCTAAAGCATACGCAAGCAGAAATTTCAATGTACAATGATGTTTTTAAAAAAAACAGTCAAAATGCGCTCCACTCGGGCTGAAAACGCTGTTGGGGACATTTCATTAATGTTGACTACAAATCAAAAACTAAGCATTTTTCAGCTGAAATAATGAATGTAGTCCTCTTAATTCTTGCTTCTAAAGCATACGCAAGCAGAAATTTCAATGTACAATGATGTTTTTAAAAAAACAGTCAAAATGTGCTCCACTCGGGCTGAAAACGCTTGTTTGGGACATTACATTAATGTTGACTATAAATCATAAACTAAACATTTTTCAGCTGAAATAATGAATGTAGTCCTCTTAATTCTTGCTTCTAAAGCATACGCAAACAGAAATTTCAATGTACAATGATGTTTTTAAAAAAACGGTCAAAATGTGCTCCACTCGGGCTGAAAACGCTTGTTTGGGACATTACATTAATGTTGACTATAAATCATAAACTAAGCATTTTTCAGCTGAAATAATGAATGTAGTCCTCTTAATTCTTGCTTCTAAAGCATACACAAACAGAAATTTCAATGTACAATAATGTTTTTAAAAAAACGGTCAAAATGTGCTCCACTCGGGCTGAAAACGCTTGTTTGGAACATTTCATTAATGTTGACTATAAATCATAAACTAAGCATTTTTCAGCTGAAATAATGAATGTAGTCCTCTTAATTCTTGCTTCTAAAGAATACGCAAGCAGAAATTTCAATGTACAATGATGTTTTTAAAAAAACAGTCAAAATGTGCTCCACTCGGGCTGAAAACGCTTGTTTGGGACATTACATTAATGTTGACTATAAATCATAAACTAAGCATTTTTCAGCTGAAATAATGAATGTAGTCCTCTTAATTCTTGCTTCTAAAGCATACGCAAACAGAAATTTCAATGTACAATGATGTTTTTTAAAAAACGGTCAAAATGTGCTCCACTCGGGCTGAAAACGCTTGTTCGGAACATTTCCTTAATGTTGACTATAAATCATAAACTAAGCATTTTTCAGCTGAAATAATGAATGTAGTCCTCTTAATTCTTGCTTCTAAAGCATACGCAAGCAGAAATTTCAATGTACAATGATGTTTTTAAAAAAAACAGTCAAAATGCGCTCCACTCGGGCTGAAAACGCTGTTGGGGACATTTCATTAATGTTGACTACAAATCAAAAACTAAGCATTTTTCAGCTGAAATAATGAATGTAGTCCTCTTAATTCTTGCTTCTAAAGCATACGCAAGCAGAAATTTCAATGTACAATGATGTTTTTAAAAAAAGGGTCAAAATGTGCTCCACTCGGGCTGAAAACGCTGTTGGGGACATTTCATTAATGTTGACTACAAATCAAAAACTAAGCATTTTTCAGCTGAAATAATGAATGTAGTCCTCTTAATTCTTGCTTCTAAAGCATACGCAAGCAGAAATTTCAATGTACAATGATGTTTTTAAAAAAAGGGTCAAAATGTGCTCCACTCGGGCTGAAAACGCTTGTTTGGAACATTTCATTAATGTTGACTATAAATCATAAACTAAGCATTTTTCAGCTGAAATAATGAATGTAGTCCTCTTAATTCTTGCTTCTAAAGCATACGCAAGCAGAAATTTCAATGTACAATGATGTTTTTAAAAAAACAGTCAAAATGTGCTCCACTCGGGCTGAAAACGCTTGTTTGGGACATGACATTAATGTTGACTATAAATCATAAACTAAGCATTTTTCAGCTGAAATAATGAATGTAGTCCTCTTAATTCTTGCTTCTAAAGCATACGCAAGCAGAAATTTCAATGTACAATGATGTTTTTAAAAAAACAGTCAAAATGTGCTCCACTCGGGCTGAAAACGCTTGTTTGGGACATTACATTAATGTTGACTATAAATCATAAACTAAGCATTTTTCAGCTGAAATAATGAATGTAGTCCTCTTAATTCTTGCTTCTAAAGCATACGCAAACAGAAATTTCAATGTACAATGATGTTTTTTAAAAAACGGTCAAAATGTGCTCCACTCGGGCTGAAAACGCTTGTTCGGAACATTTCCTTAATGTTGACTATAAATCATAAACTAAGCATTTTTCAGCTGAAATAATGAATGTAGTCCTCTTAATTCTTGCTTCTAAAGCATACGCAAGCAGAAATTTCAATGTACAATGATGTTTTTAAAAAAAACAGTCAAAATGCGCTCCACTCGGGCTGAAAACGCTGTTGGGGACATTTCATTAATGTTGACTACAAATCAAAAACTAAGCATTTTTCAGCTGAAATAATGAATGTAGTCCTCTTAATTCTTGCTTCTAAAGCATACGCAAGCAGAAATTTCAATGTACAATGATGTTTTTAAAAAAAGGGTCAAAATGTGCTCCACTCGGGCTGAAAACGCTTCTTTGGAACATTTCATTAATGTTGACTATAAATCATAAACTAAGCATTTTTCAGCTGAAATAATGAATGTAGTCCTCTTAATTCTTGCTTCTAAAGCATACGCAAGCAGAAATTTCAATGTACAATGATGTTTTTAAAAAAACAGTCAAAATGTGCTCCACTCGGGCTGAAAACGCTTGTTTGGAACATTTCATTAATGTTGACTATAAATCAAAAACTAAGCATTTTTCAGCTGAAATAATGAATGTAGTCCTCTTACTTCTTGCTTCTAAAGCATACGCAAGCAGAAATTTCAATGTACAATGATGTTTTTAAAAAAACAGTCAAAATGTGCTCCACTCGGGCTGAAAACGCTGTTGGGGACATTTCATTAATGTTGACTATAAATCAAAAACTAAGCATTTTTCAGCTGAAATAATGAATGTAGTCCTCTTAATTCTTGCTTCTAAAGCATACGCAAGCAGAAATTTCAATGTACAATGATGTTTTTAAAAAAACAGTCAAAATGTGCTCCACTCGGGCTGAAAACGCTTGTTTGGAACATTTCATTAATGTTGACTATAATTCATAAACTAAGCATTTTTCAGCTGAAATAATGAATGTAGTCCTCTTAATTCTTGCTTCTAAAGCATACGCAAGCAGAAATTTCAATGTACAATGATGTTTTTAAAAAAAACAGTCAAAATGTGCTCCACTCGGGCTGAAAACGCTGTTGGGGACATTTCATTAATGTTGACTATAAATCATAAACTAAGCATTTTTCAGCTGAAATAATGAATGTAGTCCTCTTAATTCTTGCTTCTAAAGCATACGCAAGCAGAAATTTCAATGTACAATGATGTTTTTAAAAAAACAGTCAAAATGTGCTCCACTCGGGCTGAAAACGCTTGTTTGGGACATTACATTAATGTTGACTATAAATCATAAACTAAGCATTTTTCAGCTGAAATAATGAATGTAGTCCTCTTAATTCTTGCTTCTAAAGCATACGCAAACAGAAATTTCAATGTACAATGATGTTTTTTAAAAAACGGTCAAAATGTGCTCCACTCGGGCTGAAAACGCTTGTTCGGAACATTTCCTTAATGTTGACTATAAATCATAAACTAAGCATTTTTCAGCTGAAATAATGAATGTAGTCCTCTTAATTCTTGCTTCTAAAGCATACGCAAGCAGAAATTTCAATGTACAATGATGTTTTTAAAAAAAACAGTCAAAATGCGCTCCACTCGGGCTGAAAACGCTGTTGGGGACATTTCATTAATGTTGACTACAAATCAAAAACTAAGCATTTTTCAGCTGAAATAATGAATGTAGTCCTCTTAATTCTTGCTTCTAAAGCATACGCAAGCAGAAATTTCAATGTACAATGATGTTTTTAAAAAAAGGGTCAAAATGTGCTCCACTCGGGCTGAAAACGCTTGTTTGGAACATTTCATTAATGTTGACTATAAATCATAAACTAAGCATTTTTCAGCTGAAATAATGAATGTAGTCCTCTTAATTCTTGCTTCTAAAGCATACGCAAGCAGAAATTTCAATGTACAATGATGTTTTTAAAAAAACAGTCAAAATGTGCTCCACTCGGGCTGAAAACGCTTGTTTGGGACATGACATTAATGTTGACTATAAATCATAAACTAAGCATTTTTCAGCTGAAATAATGAATGTAGTCCTCTTAATTCTTGCTTCTAAAGCATACGCAAGCAGAAATTTCAATGTACAATGATGTTTTTAAAAAAACAGTCAAAATGTGCTCCACTCGGGCTGAAAACGCTTGTTTGGGACATTACATTAATGTTAACTATAAATCATAAACTAAGCATTTTTCAGCTGAAATAATGAATGTAGTCCTCTTAATTCTTGCTTCTAAAGCATACGCAAAAAGAAATTTCAATGTACAATGATGTTTTTTAAAAAACGGTCAAAATGTGCTCCACTCGGGCTGAAAACGCTTGTTCGGAACATTTCCTTAATGTTGACTATAAATCATAAACTAAGCATTTTTCAGCTGAAATAATGAATGTAGTCCTCTTAATTCTTGCTTCTAAAGCATACGCAAAAAGAAATTTCAATGTACAATGATGTTTTTAAAAAAAACAGTCAAAATGCGCTCCACTCGGGCTGAAAACGCTGTTGGGGACATTTCATTAATGTTGACTACAAATCAAAAACTAAGCATTTTTCAGCTGAAATAATGAAAGTAGTCCTCTTAATTCTTGCTTCTAAAGCATACGCAAGCAGAAATTTCAATGTACAATGATGTTTTTAAAAAAAACAGTCAAAATGTGCTCCACTCGGGCTGAAAACGCTGTTGGGGACATTTCATTAATGTTGACTACAAATCAAAAACTAAGCATTTTTCAGCTGAAATAATGAATGTAGTCCTCTTAATTCTTGCTTCTAAAGCATTCGCAAGCAGAAATTTCAATGTACAATGATGTTTTTAAAAAAACAGTCAAAATGTGCTCCACTCGGGCTGAAAACGCTGTTGGGGACATTTCATTAATGTTGACTATAAATCATAAACTAAGCATTTTTCAGCTGAAATAATGAATGTAGTGCTCTTAATTCTTGCTTCTAAAGCATACGCAAGCAGAAATTTCAATGTACAATGATGTTTTTAAAAAAACAGTCAAAATGTGCTCCACTCGGGCTGAAAACGCTTGTTTGGAACATTACATTAATGTTGACTATAAATCATAAACTAAGCATTTTTCAGCTGAAATAATGAATGTAGTCCTCTTAATTCTTGCTTCTAAAGCATACGCAAGCAGAAATTTCAATGTACAATGATGTTTTTAAAAAAAGGGTCAAAATGTGCTCCACTCGGGCTGAAAACGCTTGTTTGGAACATTTCATTAATGTTGACTATAAATCATAAACTAAGCATTTTTCAGCTGAAATAATGAATGTAGTCCTCTTAATTCTTGCTTCTAAAGCATACGCAAGCAGAAATTTCAATGTACAATGATGTTTTTAAAAAAACAGTCAAAATGTGCTCCACTCGGGCTGAAAACGCTTGTTTGGGACATGACATTAATGTTGACTATAAATCATAAACTAAGCATTTTTCAGCTGAAATAATGAATGTAGTCCTCTTAATTCTTGCTTCTAAAGCATACGCAAGCAGAAATTTCAATGTACAATGATGTTTTTAAAAAAACAGTCAAAATGTGCTCCACTCGGGCTGAAAACGCTTGTTTGGGACATTACATTAATGTTGACTATAAATCATAAACTAAGCATTTTTCAGCTGAAATAATGAATGTAGTCCTCTTAATTCTTGCTTCTAAAGCATACGCAAACAGAAATTTCAATGTACAATGATGTTTTTTAAAAAACGGTCAAAATGTGCTCCACTCGGGCTGAAAACGCTTGTTCGGAACATTTCCTTAATGTTGACTATAAATCATAAACTAAGCATTTTTCAGCTGAAATAATGAATGTAGTCCTCTTAATTCTTGCTTCTAAAGCATACGCAAGCAGAAATTTCAATGTACAATGATGTTTTTAAAAAAAACAGTCAAAATGCGCTCCACTCGGGCTGAAAACGCTGTTGGGGACATTTCATTAATGTTGACTATAAATCATAAACTAAGCATTTTTCAGCTGAAATAATGAATGTAGTCCTCTTAATTCTTGCTTCTAAAGCATACGCAAGCAGAAATTTCAATGTACAATGATGTTTTTAAAAAAACAGTCAAAATGTGCTCCACTCGGGCTGAAAACGCTTGTTTGGGACATGACATTAATGTTGACTATAAATCATAAACTAAGCATTTTTCAGCTGAAATAATGAATGTAGTCCTCTTAATTCTTGCTTCTAAAGCATACGCAAGCAGAAATTTCAATGTACAATGATGTTTTTAAAAAAACAGTCAAAATGTGCTCCACTCGGGCTGAAAACGCTTGTTTGGGACATTACATTAATGTTGACTATAAATCATAAACTAAGCATTTTTCAGCTGAAATAATGAATGTAGTCCTCTTAATTCTTGCTTCTAAAGCATACGCAAAAAGAAATTTCAATGTACAATGATGTTTTTTAAAAAACGGTCAAAATGTGCTCCACTCGGGCTGAAAACGCTTGTTCGGAACATTTCCTTAATGTTGACTATAAATCATAAACTAAGCATTTTTCAGCTGAAATAATGAATGTAGTCCTCTTAATTCTTGCTTCTAAAGCATACGCAAGCAGAAATTTCAATGTACAATGATGTTTTTAAAAAAAACAGTCAAAATGCGCTCCACTCGGGCTGAAAACGCTGTTGGGGACATTTCATTAATGTTGACTACAAATCAAAAACTAAGCATTTTTCAGCTGAAATAATGAATGTAGTCCTCTTAATTCTTGCTTCTAAAGCATACGCAAGCAGAAATTTCAATGTACAATGATGTTTTTAAAAAAAGGGTCAAAATGTGCTCCACTCGGGCTGAAAACGCTTGTTTGGAACATTTCATTAATGTTGACTATAAATCATAAACTAAGCATTTTTCAGCTGAAATAATGAATGTAGTCCTCTTAATTCTTGCTTCTAAAGCATACGCAAGCAGAAATTTCAATGTACAATGATGTTTTTAAAAAAACAGTCAAAATGTGCTCCACTCGGGCTGAAAACGCTTGTTTGGGACATGACATTAATGTTGACTATAAATCATAAACTAAGCATTTTTCAGCTGAAATAATGAATGTAGTCCTCTTAATTCTTGCTTCTAAAGCATACGCAAGCAGAAATTTCAATGTACAATGATGTTTTTAAAAAAAGGGTCAAAATGTGCTCCACTCGGGCTGAAAACGCTTGTTTGGAACATTTCATTAATGTTGACTATAAATCATAAACTAAGCATTTTTCAGCTGAAATAATGAATGTAGTCCACTTAATTCTTGCTTCTAAAGCATACGCAAGCAGAAATTTCAATGTACAATGATGTTTTTAAAAAAACAGTCAAAATGTGCTCCACTCGGGCTGAAAACGCTTGTTTGGGACATGACATTAATGTTGACTATAAATCATAAACTAAGCATTTTTCAGCTGAAATAATGAATGTAGTCCTCTTAATTCTTGCTTCTTAAGCATACGCAAGCAGAAATTTCAATGTACAATGATGTTTTTAAAAAAACGGTCAAAATGTGCTCCACTCGGGCTGAAAACGCTTGTTTGGAACATTTCATTAATGTTGACTATAAATCATAAACTAAGCATTTTTCAGCTGAAATAATGAATGTAGTCCTCTTAATTCTTGCTTCTAAAGCATACGCAAGCAGAAATTTCAATGTACAATGATGTTTTTAAAAAAACGGTCAAAATGTGCTCCACTCGGGCTGAAAACGCTTCTTTGGAACATTTCATTAATGTTGACTATAAATCATAAACTAAGCATTTTTCAGCTGAAATAATGAATGTAGTCCTCTTAATTCTTGCTTCTAAAGCATACGCAAGCAGAAATTTCAATGTACAATGATGTTTTTAAAAAAACAGTCAAAATGTGCTCCACTCGGGCTGAAAACGCTTGTTTGGGACATTACATTAATGTTGACTATAAATCATAAACTAAACATTTTTCAGCTGAAATAATGAATGTAGTCCTCTTAATTCTTGCTTCTAAAGCATACGCAAACAGAAATTTCAATGTACAATGATGTTTTTAAAAAAACGGTCAAAATGTGCTCCACTCGGGCTGAAAACGCTTGTTTGGGACATTACATTAATGTTGACTATAAATCATAAACTAAGCATTTTTCAGCTGAAATAATGAATGTAGTCCTCTTAATTCTTGCTTCTAAAGCATACACAAACAGAAATTTCAATGTACAATGATGTTTTTAAAAAAACGGTCAAAATGTGCTCCACTCGGGCTGAAAACGCTTGTTTGGAACATTTCATTAATGTTGACTATAAATCATAAACTAAGCATTTTTCAGCTGAAATAATGAATGTAGTCCTCTTAATTCTTGCTTCTAAAGCATACGCAAGCAGAAATTTCAATGTACAATGATGTTTTTAAAAAAAACAGTCAAAATGTGCTTCACTCGGGCTGAAAACGCTGTTGGGGACATTTCATTAATGTTGACTATAAATCATAAACTAAGCATTTTTCAGCTGAAATAATGAATGTAGTCCTCTTAATTCTTGCTTCTAAAGCATACGCAAGCAGAAATTTCAATGTACAATGATGTTTTTAAAAAAACGGTCAAAATGTGCTCCACTCGGGCTGAAAACGCTTGTTCGGAACATTTCCTTAATGTTGACTATAAATCATAAACTAAGCATTTTTCAGCTGAAATAATGAATGTAGTCCTCTTAATTCTTGCTTCTAAAGCATACGCAAGCAGAAATTTCAATGTACAATGATGTTTTTAAAAAAAACAGTCAAAATGTGCTCCACTCGGGCTGAAAACGCTGTTGGGGACATTTCATTAATGTTGACTACAAATCAAAAACTAAGCATTTTTCAGCTGAAATAATGAATGTAGTCCTCTTAATTCTTGCTTCTAAAGCATTCGCAAGCAGAAATTTCAATGTACAATGATGTTTTTAAAAAAAGGGTCAAAATGTGCTCCACTCGGGCTGAAAACGCTGTTGGGGACATTTCATTAATGTTGACTATAAATCATAAACTAAGCATTTTTCAGCTGAAATAATGAATGTAGTCCTCTTAATTCTTGCTTCTAAAGAATACGCAAGCAGAAATTTCAATGTACAATGATGTTTTTAAAAAAACAGTCAAAATGTGCTCCACTCGGGCTGAAAACGCTTGTTTGGGACATTACATTAATGTTGACTATAAATCATAAACTAAGCATTTTTCAGCTGAAATAATGAATGTAGTCCTCTTAATTCTTGCTTCTAAAGCATACGCAAACAGAAATTTCAATGTACAATGATGTTTTTTAAAAAACGGTCAAAATGTGCTCCACTCGGGCTGAAAACGCTTGTTCGGAACATTTCCTTAATGTTGACTATAAATCATAAACTAAGCATTTTTCAGCTGAAATAATGAATGTAGTCCTCTTAATTCTTGCTTCTAAAGCATACGCAAAAAGAAATTTCAATGTACAATGATGTTTTTTAAAAAACGGTCAAAATGTGCTCCACTCGGGCTGAAAACGCTTGTTCGGAACATTTCCTTAATGTTGACTATAAATCATAAACTAAGCATTTTTCAGCTGAAATAATGAATGTAGTCCTCTTAATTCTTGCTTCTAAAGCATACGCAAGCAGAAATTTCAATTTACAATGATGTTTTTAAAAAAAACAGTCAAAATGCGCTCCACTCGGGCTGAAAACGCTGTTGGGGACATTTCATTAATGTTGACTACAAATCAAAAACTAAGCATTTTTCAGCTGAAATAATGAAAGTAGTCCTCTTAATTCTTGCTTCTAAAGCATACGCAAGCAGAAATTTCAATGTACAATGATGTTTTTAAAAAAAACAGTCAAAATGTGCTCCACTCGGGCTGAAAACGCTGTTGGGGACATTTCATTAATGTTGACTACAAATCAAAAACTAAGCATTTTTCAGCTGAAATAATGAATGTAGTCCTCTTAATTCTTGCTTCTAAAGCATTCGCAAGCAGAAATTTCAATGTACAATGATGTTTTTAAAAAAACAGTCAAAATGTGCTCCACTCGGGCTGAAAACGCTGTTGGGGACATTTCATTAATGTTGACTATAAATCATAAACTAAGCATTTTTCAGCTGAAATAATGAATGTAGTCCTCTTAATTCTTGCTTCTAAAGCATACGCAAGCAGAAATTTCAATGTACAATGATGTTTTTAAAAAAACAGTCAAAATGTGCTCCACTCGGGCTGAAAACGCTTGTTTGGGACATTACATTAATGTTGACTATAAATCATAAACTAAGCATTTTTCAGCTGAAATAATGAATGTAGTCCTCTTAATTCTTGCTTCTAAAGCATACGCAAACAGAAATTTCAATGTACAATGATGTTTTTTAAAAAACGGTCAAAATGTGCTCCACTCGGGCTGAAAACGCTTGTTCGGAACATTTCCTTAATGTTGACTATAAATCATAAACTAAGCATTTTTCAGCTGAAATAATGAATGTAGTCCTCTTAATTCTTGCTTCTAAAGCATACGCAAGCAGAAATTTCAATGTACAATGATGTTTTTAAAAAAAACAGTCAAAATGCGCTCCACTCGGGCTGAAAACGCTGTTGGGGACATTTCATTAATGTTGACTACAAATCAAAAACTAAGCATTTTTCAGCTGAAATAATGAATGTAGTCCTCTTAATTCTTGCTTCTAAAGCATACGCAAGCAGAAATTTCAATGTACAATGATGTTTTTAAAAAAAGGGTCAAAATGTGCTCCACTCGGGCTGAAAACGCTTGTTTGGAACATTTCATTAATGTTGACTATAAATCATAAACTAAGCATTTTTCAGCTGAAATAATGAATGTAGTCCTCTTAATTCTTGCTTCTAAAGCATACGCAAGCAGAAACTTCAATGTACAATGATGTTTTTAAAAAAACAGTCAAAATGTGCTCCACTCGGGCTGAAAACGCTTGTTTGGGACATGACATTAATGTTGACTATAAATCATAAACTAAGCATTTTTCAGCTGAAATAATGAATGTAGTCCTCTTAATTCTTGCTTCTAAAGCATACGCAAGCAGAAATTTCAATGTACAATGATGTTTTTAAAAAAACAGTCAAAATGTGCTCCACTCGGGCTGAAAACGCTTGTTTGGGACATTACATTAATGTTGACTATAAATCATAAACTAAGCATTTTTCAGCTGAAATAATGAATGTAGTCCTCTTAATTCTTGCTTCTAAAGCATACGCAAACAGAAATTTCAATGTACAATGATGTTTTTTAAAAAACGGTCAAAATGTGCTCCACTCGGGCTGAAAACGCTTGTTCGGAACATTTCCTTAATGTTGACTATAAATCATAAACTAAGCATTTTTCAGCTGAAATATTGAATGTAGTCCTCTTAATTCTTGCTTCTAAAGCATACGCAAGCAGAAATTTCAATGTACAATGATGTTTTTAAAAAAAGGGTCAAAATGTGCTCCACTCGGGCTGAAAACGCTTGTTTGGAACATTTCATTAATGTTGACTATAAATCATAAACTAAGCATTTTTCAGCTGAAATAATGAATGTAGTCCTCTTAATTCTTGCTTCTAAAGCATACGCAAGCAGAAATTTCAATGTACAATGATGTTTTTAAAAAAACAGTCAAAATGTGCTCCACTCGGGCTGAAAACGCTTGTTTGGGACATGACATTAATGTTGACTATAAATCATAAACTAAGCATTTTTCAGCTGAAATAATGAATGTAGTCCTCTTAATTCTTGCTTCTTAAGCATACGCAAGCAGAAATTTCAATGTACAATGATGTTTTTAAAAAAAGGGTCAAAATGTGCTCCACTCGGGCTGAAAACGCTTGTTTGGAACATTTCATTAATGTTGACTATAAATCATAAACTAAGCATTTTTCAGCTGAAATAATGAATGTAGTCCTCTTAATTCTTGCTTCTAAAGCATACGCAAGCAGAAATTTCAATGTACAATGATGTTTTTAAAAAAGCAGTCAAAATGTGCTCCACTCGGGCTGAAAACGCTTGTTTGGGACATGACATTAATGTTGACTATAAATCATAAACTAAGCATTTTTCAGCTGAAATAATGAATGTAGTCCTCTTAATTCTTGCTTCTAAAGCATACGCAAAAAGAAATTTCAATGTACAATGATGTTTTTTAAAAAACGGTCAAAATGTGCTCCACTCGGGCTGAAAACGCTTGTTCGGAACATTTCCTTAATGTTGACTATAAATCATAAACTAAGCATTTTTCAGCTGAAATAATGAATGTAGTCCTCTTAATTCTTGCTTCTAAAGCATACGCAAGCAGAAATTTCAATGTACAATGATGTTTTTAAAAAAACAGTCAAAATGTGCTCCACTCGGGCTGAAAACGCTTGTTTGGGACATTACATTAATGTTGACTATAAATCATAAACTAAGCATTTTTCAGCTGAAATAATGAATGTAGTCCTCTTAATTCTTGCTTCTAAAGCATACGCAAACAGAAATTTCAATGTACAATGATGTTTTTTAAAAAACGGTCAAAATGTGCTCCACTCGGGCTGAAAACGCTTGTTCGGAACATTTCCTTAATGTTGACTATAAATCATAAACTAAGCATTTTTCAGCTGAAATATTGAATGTAGTCCTCTTAATTCTTGCTTCTAAAGCATACGCAAGCAGAAATTTCAATGTACAATGATGTTTTTAAAAAAAGGGTCAAAATGTGCTCCACTCGGGCTGAAAACGCTTGTTTGGAACATTTCATTAATGTTGACTATAAATCATAAACTAAGCATTTTTCAGCTGAAATAATGAATGTAGTCCTCTTAATTCTTGCTTCTAAAGCATACGCAAGCAGAAATTTCAATGTACAATGATGTTTTTAAAAAAACAGTCAAAATGTGCTCCACTCGGGCTGAAAACGCTTGTTTGGGACATGACATTAATGTTGACTATAAATCATAAACTAAGCATTTTTCAGCTGAAATAATGAATGTAGTCCTCTTAATTCTTGCTTCTTAAGCATACGCAAGCAGAAATTTCAATGTACAATGATGTTTTTAAAAAAAGGGTCAAAATGTGCTCCACTCGGGCTGAAAACGCTTGTTTGGAACATTTCATTAATGTTGACTATAAATCATAAACTAAGCATTTTTCAGCTGAAATAATGAATGTAGTCCTCTTAATTCTTGCTTCTAAAGCATACGCAAGCAGAAATTTCAATGTACAATGATGTTTTTAAAAAAGCAGTCAAAATGTGCTCCACTCGGGCTGAAAACGCTTGTTTGGGACATGACATTAATGTTGACTATAAATCATAAACTAAGCATTTTTCAGCTGAAATAATGAATGTAGTCCTCTTAATTCTTGCTTCTAAAGCATACGCAAAAAGAAATTTCAATGTACAATGATGTTTTTTAAAAAACGGTCAAAATGTGCTCCACTCGGGCTGAAAACGCTTGTTCGGAACATTTCCTTAATGTTGACTATAAATCATAAACTAAGCATTTTTCAGCTGAAATAATGAATGTAGTCCTCTTAATTCTTGCTTCTAAAGCATACGCAAACAGAAATTTCAATGTACAATGATGTTTTTAAAAAAACGGTCAAAATGTGCTCCACTCGGGCTGAAAACGCTTGTTTGGGACATTACATTAATGTTGACTATAAATCATAAACTAAGCATTTTTCAGCTGAAATAATGAATGTAGTCCTCTTAATTCTTGCTTCTAAAGCATACACAAACAGAAATTTCAATGTACAATGATGTTTTTAAAAAAACGGTCAAAATGTGCTCCACTCGGGCTGAAAACGCTTGTTTGGAACATTTCATTAATGTTGACTATAAATCATAAACTAAGCATTTTTCAGCTGAAATAATGAATGTAGTCCTCTTAATTCTTGCTTCTAAAGCATACGCAAGCAGAAATTTCAATGTACAATGATGTTTTTAAAAAAAACAGTCAAAATGTGCTTCACTCGGGCTGAAAACGCTGTTGGGGACATTTCATTAATGTTGACTATAAATCATAAACTAAGCATTTTTCAGCTGAAATAATGAATGTAGTCCTCTTAATTCTTGCTTCTAAAGCATACGCAAGCAGAAATTTCAATGTACAATGATGTTTTTAAAAAAACGGTCAAAATGTGCTCCACTCGGGCTGAAAACGCTTGTTCGGAACATTTCCTTAATGTTGACTATAAATCATAAACTAAGCATTTTTCAGCTGAAATAATGAATGTAGTCCTCTTAATTCTTGCTTCTAAAGCATACGCAAGCAGAAATTTCAATGTACAATGATGTTTTTAAAAAAAACAGTCAAAATGTGCTCCACTCGGGCTGAAAACGCTGTTGGGGACATTTCATTAATGTTGACTACAAATCAAAAACTAAGCATTTTTCAGCTGAAATAATGAATGTAGTCCTCTTAATTCTTGCTTCTAAAGCATTCGCAAGCAGAAATTTCAATGTACAATGATGTTTTTAAAAAAAGGGTCAAAATGTGCTCCACTCGGGCTGAAAACGCTGTTGGGGACATTTCATTAATGTTGACTATAAATCATAAACTAAGCATTTTTCAGCTGAAATAATGAATGTAGTCCTCTTAATTCTTGCTTCTAAAGAATACGCAAGCAGAAATTTCAATGTACAATGATGTTTTTAAAAAAACAGTCAAAATGTGCTCCACTCGGGCTGAAAACGCTTGTTTGGGACATTACATTAATGTTGACTATAAATCATAAACTAAGCATTTTTCAGCTGAAATAATGAATGTAGTCCTCTTAATTCTTGCTTCTAAAGCATACGCAAACAGAAATTTCAATGTACAATGATGTTTTTTAAAAAACGGTCAAAATGTGCTCCACTCGGGCTGAAAACGCTTGTTCGGAACATTTCCTTAATGTTGACTATAAATCATAAACTAAGCATTTTTCAGCTGAAATAATGAATGTAGTCCTCTTAATTCTTGCTTCTAAAGCATACGCAAAAAGAAATTTCAATGTACAATGATGTTTTTTAAAAAACGGTCAAAATGTGCTCCACTCGGGCTGAAAACGCTTGTTCGGAACATTTCCTTAATGTTGACTATAAATCATAAACTAAGCATTTTTCAGCTGAAATAATGAATGTAGTCCTCTTAATTCTTGCTTCTAAAGCATACGCAAGCAGAAATTTCAATTTACAATGATGTTTTTAAAAAAAACAGTCAAAATGCGCTCCACTCGGGCTGAAAACGCTGTTGGGGACATTTCATTAATGTTGACTACAAATCAAAAACTAAGCATTTTTCAGCTGAAATAATGAAAGTAGTCCTCTTAATTCTTGCTTCTAAAGCATACGCAAGCAGAAATTTCAATGTACAATGATGTTTTTAAAAAAAACAGTCAAAATGTGCTCCACTCGGGCTGAAAACGCTGTTGGGGACATTTCATTAATGTTGACTACAAATCAAAAACTAAGCATTTTTCAGCTGAAATAATGAATGTAGTCCTCTTAATTCTTGCTTCTAAAGCATTCGCAAGCAGAAATTTCAATGTACAATGATGTTTTTAAAAAAACAGTCAAAATGTGCTCCACTCGGGCTGAAAACGCTGTTGGGGACATTTCATTAATGTTGACTATAAATCATAAACTAAGCATTTTTCAGCTGAAATAATGAATGTAGTCCTCTTAATTCTTGCTTCTAAAGCATACGCAAGCAGAAATTTCAATGTACAATGATGTTTTTAAAAAAACAGTCAAAATGTGCTCCACTCGGGCTGAAAACGCTTGTTTGGGACATTACATTAATGTTGACTATAAATCATAAACTAAGCATTTTTCAGCTGAAATAATGAATGTAGTCCTCTTAATTCTTGCTTCTAAAGCATACGCAAACAGAAATTTCAATGTACAATGATGTTTTTTAAAAAACGGTCAAAATGTGCTCCACTCGGGCTGAAAACGCTTGTTCGGAACATTTCCTTAATGTTGACTATAAATCATAAACTAAGCATTTTTCAGCTGAAATAATGAATGTAGTCCTCTTAATTCTTGCTTCTAAAGCATACGCAAGCAGAAATTTCAATGTACAATGATGTTTTTAAAAAAAACAGTCAAAATGCGCTCCACTCGGGCTGAAAACGCTGTTGGGGACATTTCATTAATGTTGACTACAAATCAAAAACTAAGCATTTTTCAGCTGAAATAATGAATGTAGTCCTCTTAATTCTTGCTTCTAAAGCATACGCAAGCAGAAATTTCAATGTACAATGATGTTTTTAAAAAAAGGGTCAAAATGTGCTCCACTCGGGCTGAAAACGCTTGTTTGGAACATTTCATTAATGTTGACTATAAATCATAAACTAAGCATTTTTCAGCTGAAATAATGAATGTAGTCCTCTTAATTCTTGCTTCTAAAGCATACGCAAGCAGAAACTTCAATGTACAATGATGTTTTTAAAAAAACAGTCAAAATGTGCTCCACTCGGGCTGAAAACGCTTGTTTGGGACATGACATTAATGTTGACTATAAATCATAAACTAAGCATTTTTCAGCTGAAATAATGAATGTAGTCCTCTTAATTCTTGCTTCTAAAGCATACGCAAGCAGAAATTTCAATGTACAATGATGTTTTTAAAAAAACAGTCAAAATGTGCTCCACTCGGGCTGAAAACGCTTGTTTGGGACATTACATTAATGTTGACTATAAATCATAAACTAAGCATTTTTCAGCTGAAATAATGAATGTAGTCCTCTTAATTCTTGCTTCTAAAGCATACGCAAACAGAAATTTCAATGTACAATGATGTTTTTTAAAAAACGGTCAAAATGTGCTCCACTCGGGCTGAAAACGCTTGTTCGGAACATTTCCTTAATGTTGACTATAAATCATAAACTAAGCATTTTTCAGCTGAAATATTGAATGTAGTCCTCTTAATTCTTGCTTCTAAAGCATACGCAAGCAGAAATTTCAATGTACAATGATGTTTTTAAAAAAAGGGTCAAAATGTGCTCCACTCGGGCTGAAAACGCTTGTTTGGAACATTTCATTAATGTTGACTATAAATCATAAACTAAGCATTTTTCAGCTGAAATAATGAATGTAGTCCTCTTAATTCTTGCTTCTAAAGCATACGCAAGCAGAAATTTCAATGTACAATGATGTTTTTAAAAAAACAGTCAAAATGTGCTCCACTCGGGCTGAAAACGCTTGTTTGGGACATGACATTAATGTTGACTATAAATCATAAACTAAGCATTTTTCAGCTGAAATAATGAATGTAGTCCTCTTAATTCTTGCTTCTTAAGCATACGCAAGCAGAAATTTCAATGTACAATGATGTTTTTAAAAAAAGGGTCAAAATGTGCTCCACTCGGGCTGAAAACGCTTGTTTGGAACATTTCATTAATGTTGACTATAAATCATAAACTAAGCATTTTTCAGCTGAAATAATGAATGTAGTCCTCTTAATTCTTGCTTCTAAAGCATACGCAAGCAGAAATTTCAATGTACAATGATGTTTTTAAAAAAGCAGTCAAAATGTGCTCCACTCGGGCTGAAAACGCTTGTTTGGGACATGACATTAATGTTGACTATAAATCATAAACTAAGCATTTTTCAGCTGAAATAATGAATGTAGTCCTCTTAATTCTTGCTTCTAAAGCATACGCAAAAAGAAATTTCAATGTACAATGATGTTTTTTAAAAAACGGTCAAAATGTGCTCCACTCGGGCTGAAAACGCTTGTTCGGAACATTTCCTTAATGTTGACTATAAATCATAAACTAAGCATTTTTCAGCTGAAATAATGAATGTAGTCCTCTTAATTCTTGCTTCTAAAGCATACGCAAGCAGAAATTTCAATGTACAATGATGTTTTTAAAAAAAACAGTCAAAATGCGCTCCACTCGGGCTGAAAACGCTGTTGGGGACATTTCATTAATGTTGACTACAAATCAAAAACTAAGCATTTTTCAGCTGAAATAATGAATGTAGTCCTCTTAATTCTTGCTTCTAAAGCATACGCAAGCAGAAATTTCAATGTACAATGATGTTTTTAAAAAAAGGGTCAAAATGTGCTCCACTCGGGCTGAAAACGCTTGTTTGGAACATTTCATTAATGTTGACTATAAATCATAAACTAAGCATTTTTCAGCTGAAATAATGAATGTAGTCCTCTTAATTCTTGCTTCTAAAGCATACGCAAGCAGAAATTTCAATGTACAATGATGTTTTTAAAAAAACAGTCAAAATGTGCTCCACTCGGGCTGAAAACGCTTGTTTGGGACATTACATTAATGTTGACTATAAATCATAAACTAAGCATTTTTCAGCTGAAATAATGAATGTAGTCCTCTTAATTCTTGCTTCTAAAGCATACACAAACAGAAATTTCAATGTACAATGATGTTTTTAAAAAAACGGTCAAAATGTGCTCCACTCGGGCTGAAAACGCTTGTTTGGAACATTTCATTAATGTTGACTATAAATCATAAACTAAGCATTTTTCAGCTGAAATAATGAATGTAGTCCTCTTAATTCTTGCTTCTAAAGCATACGCAAGCAGAAATTTCAATGTACAATGATGTTTTTAAAAAAAACAGTCAAAATGTGCTCCACTCGGGCTGAAAACGCTGTTGGGGACATTTCATTAATGTTGACTATAAATCATAAACTAAGCATTTTTCAGCTGAAATAATGAATGTAGTCCTCTTAATTCTTGCTTCTAAAGCATACGCAAGCAGAAATTTCAATTTACAATGATGTTTTTAAAAAAAACAGTCAAAATGCGCTCCACTCGGGCTGAAAACGCTGTTGGGGACATTTCATTAATGTTGACTACAAATCAAAAACTAAGCATTTTTCAGCTGAAATAATGAAAGTAGTCCTCTTAATTCTTGCTTCTAAAGCATACGCAAGCAGAAATTTCAATGTACAATGATGTTTTTAAAAAAAACAGTCAAAATGTGCTCCACTCGGGCTGAAAACGCTGTTGGGGACATTTCATTAATGTTGACTACAAATCAAAAACTAAGCATTTTTCAGCTGAAATAATGAATGTAGTCCTCTTAATTCTTGCTTCTAAAGCATTCGCAAGCAGAAATTTCAATGTACAATGATGTTTTTAAAAAAACAGTCAAAATGTGCTCCACTCGGGCTGAAAACGCTGTTGGGGACATTTCATTAATGTTGACTATAAATCATAAACTAAGCATTTTTCAGCTGAAATAATGAATGTAGTCCTCTTAATTCTTGCTTCTAAAGCATACGCAAGCAGAAATTTCAATGTACAATGATGTTTTTAAAAAAACAGTCAAAATGTGCTCCACTCGGGCTGAAAACGCTTGTTTGGGACATTACATTAATGTTGACTATAAATCATAAACTAAGCATTTTTCAGCTGAAATAATGAATGTAGTCCTCTTAATTCTTGCTTCTAAAGCATACGCAAACAGAAATTTCAATGTACAATGATGTTTTTTAAAAAACGGTCAAAATGTGCTCCACTCGGGCTGAAAACGCTTGTTCGGAACATTTCCTTAATGTTGACTATAAATCATAAACTAAGCATTTTTCAGCTGAAATAATGAATGTAGTCCTCTTAATTCTTGCTTCTAAAGCATACGCAAGCAGAAATTTCAATGTACAATGATGTTTTTAAAAAAAACAGTCAAAATGCGCTCCACTCGGGCTGAAAACGCTGTTGGGGACATTTCATTAATGTTGACTACAAATCAAAAACTAAGCATTTTTCAGCTGAAATAATGAATGTAGTCCTCTTAATTCTTGCTTCTAAAGCATACGCAAGCAGAAATTTCAATGTACAATGATGTTTTTAAAAAAAGGGTCAAAATGTGCTCCACTCGGGCTGAAAACGCTTGTTTGGAACATTTCATTAATGTTGACTATAAATCATAAACTAAGCATTTTTCAGCTGAAATAATGAATGTAGTCCTCTTAATTCTTGCTTCTAAAGCATACGCAAGCAGAAACTTCAATGTACAATGATGTTTTTAAAAAAACAGTCAAAATGTGCTCCACTCGGGCTGAAAACGCTTGTTTGGGACATGACATTAATGTTGACTATAAATCATAAACTAAGCATTTTTCAGCTGAAATAATGAATGTAGTCCTCTTAATTCTTGCTTCTAAAGCATACGCAAGCAGAAATTTCAATGTACAATGATGTTTTTAAAAAAACAGTCAAAATGTGCTCCACTCGGGCTGAAAACGCTTGTTTGGGACATTACATTAATGTTGACTATAAATCATAAACTAAGCATTTTTCAGCTGAAATAATGAATGTAGTCCTCTTAATTCTTGCTTCTAAAGCATACGCAAACAGAAATTTCAATGTACAATGATGTTTTTTAAAAAACGGTCAAAATGTGCTCCACTCGGGCTGAAAACGCTTGTTCGGAACATTTCCTTAATGTTGACTATAAATCATAAACTAAGCATTTTTCAGCTGAAATATTGAATGTAGTCCTCTTAATTCTTGCTTCTAAAGCATACGCAAGCAGAAATTTCAATGTACAATGATGTTTTTAAAAAAAGGGTCAAAATGTGCTCCACTCGGGCTGAAAACGCTTGTTTGGAACATTTCATTAATGTTGACTATAAATCATAAACTAAGCATTTTTCAGCTGAAATAATGAATGTAGTCCTCTTAATTCTTGCTTCTAAAGCATACGCAAGCAGAAATTTCAATGTACAATGATGTTTTTAAAAAAACAGTCAAAATGTGCTCCACTCGGGCTGAAAACGCTTGTTTGGGACATGACATTAATGTTGACTATAAATCATAAACTAAGCATTTTTCAGCTGAAATAATGAATGTAGTCCTCTTAATTCTTGCTTCTTAAGCATACGCAAGCAGAAATTTCAATGTACAATGATGTTTTTAAAAAAAGGGTCAAAATGTGCTCCACTCGGGCTGAAAACGCTTGTTTGGAACATTTCATTAATGTTGACTATAAATCATAAACTAAGCATTTTTCAGCTGAAATAATGAATGTAGTCCTCTTAATTCTTGCTTCTAAAGCATACGCAAGCAGAAATTTCAATGTACAATGATGTTTTTAAAAAAGCAGTCAAAATGTGCTCCACTCGGGCTGAAAACGCTTGTTTGGGACATGACATTAATGTTGACTATAAATCATAAACTAAGCATTTTTCAGCTGAAATAATGAATGTAGTCCTCTTAATTCTTGCTTCTAAAGCATACGCAAAAAGAAATTTCAATGTACAATGATGTTTTTTAAAAAACGGTCAAAATGTGCTCCACTCGGGCTGAAAACGCTTGTTCGGAACATTTCCTTAATGTTGACTATAAATCATAAACTAAGCATTTTTCAGCTGAAATAATGAATGTAGTCCTCTTAATTCTTGCTTCTAAAGCATACGCAAGCAGAAATTTCAATGTACAATGATGTTTTTAAAAAAAACAGTCAAAATGCGCTCCACTCGGGCTGAAAACGCTGTTGGGGACATTTCATTAATGTTGACTACAAATCAAAAACTAAGCATTTTTCAGCTGAAATAATGAATGTAGTCCTCTTAATTCTTGCTTCTAAAGCATACGCAAGCAGAAATTTCAATGTACAATGATGTTTTTAAAAAAAGGGTCAAAATGTGCTCCACTCGGGCTGAAAACGCTTGTTTGGAACATTTCATTAATGTTGACTATAAATCATAAACTAAGCATTTTTCAGCTGAAATAATGAATGTAGTCCTCTTAATTCTTGCTTCTAAAGCATACGCAAGCAGAAATTTCAATGTACAATGATGTTTTTAAAAAAACAGTCAAAATGTGCTCCACTCGGGCTGAAAACGCTTGTTTGGGACATTACATTAATGTTGACTATAAATCATAAACTAAGCATTTTTCAGCTGAAATAATGAATGTAGTCCTCTTAATTCTTGCTTCTAAAGCATACACAAACAGAAATTTCAATGTACAATGATGTTTTTAAAAAAACGGTCAAAATGTGCTCCACTCGGGCTGAAAACGCTTGTTTGGAACATTTCATTAATGTTGACTATAAATCATAAACTAAGCATTTTTCAGCTGAAATAATGAATGTAGTCCTCTTAATTCTTGCTTCTAAAGCATACGCAAGCAGAAATTTCAATGTACAATGATGTTTTTAAAAAAAACAGTCAAAATGTGCTCCACTCGGGCTGAAAACGCTGTTGGGGACATTTCATTAATGTTGACTATAAATCATAAACTAAGCATTTTTCAGCTGAAATAATGAATGTAGTCCTCTTAATTCTTGCTTCTAAAGCATACGCAAGCAGAAATTTCAATGTACAATGATGTTTTTAAAAAAACGGTCAAAATGTGCTCCACTCGGGCTGAAAACGCTTGTTCGGAACATTTCCTTAATGTTGACTATAAATCATAAACTAAGCATTTTTCAGCTGAAATAATGAATGTAGTCCTCTTAATTCTTGCTTCTAAAGCATACGCAAGCAGAAATTTCAATGTACAATGATGTTTTTAAAAAAAACAGTCAAAATGTGCTCCACTGGGGCTGAAAACGCTGTTGGGGACATTTCATTAATGTTGACTACAAATCAAAAACTAAGCATTTTTCAGCTGAAATAATGAATGTAGTCCTCTTAATTCTTGCTTCTAAAGCATTCGCAAGCAGAAATTTCAATGTACAATGATGTTTTTAAAAAAACAGTCAAAATGTGCTCCACTCGGGCTGAAAACGCTGTTGGGGACATTTCATTAATGTTGACTATAAATCATAAACTAAGCATTTTTCAGCTGAAATAATGAATGTAGTCCTCTTAATTCTTGCTTCTAAAGCATACGCAAGCAGAAATTTCAATGTACAATGATGTTTTTAAAAAAACAGTCAAAATGTGCTCCACTCGGGCTGAAAACGCTTGTTTGGGACATTACATTAATGTTGACTATAAATCATAAACTAAGCATTTTTCAGCTGAAATAATGAATGTAGTCCTCTTAATTCTTGCTTCTAAAGCATACGCAAACAGAAATTTCAATGTACAATGATGTTTTTTAAAAAACGGTCAAAATGTGCTCCACTCGGGCTGAAAACGCTTGTTCGGAACATTTCCTTAATGTTGACTATAAATCATAAACTAAGCATTTTTCAGCTGAAATAATGAATGTAGTCCTCTTAATTCTTGCTTCTAAAGCATACGCAAGCAGAAATTTCAATGTACAATGATGTTTTTAAAAAAAACAGTCAAAATGCGCTCCACTCGGGCTGAAAACGCTGTTGGGGACATTTCATTAATGTTGACTACAAATCAAAAACTAAGCATTTTTCAGCTGAAATAATGAATGTAGTCCTCTTAATTCTTGCTTCTAAAGCATACGCAAGCAGAAATTTCAATGTACAATGATGTTTTTAAAAAAAGGGTCAAAATGTGCTCCACTCGGGCTGAAAACGCTTGTTTGGAACATTTCATTAATGTTGACTATAAATCATAAACTAAGCATTTTTCAGCTGAAATAATGAATGTAGTCCTCTTAATTCTTGCTTCTAAAGCATACGCAAGCAGAAATTTCAATGTACAATGATGTTTTTAAAAAAACAGTCAAAATGTGCTCCACTCGGGCTGAAAACGCTTGTTTGGGACATGACATTAATGTTGACTATAAATCATAAACTAAGCATTTTTCAGCTGAAATAATGAATGTAGTCCTCTTAATTCTTGCTTCTAAAGCATACCCAAGCAGAAATTTCAATGTACAATGATGTTTTTAAAAAAACAGTCAAAATGTGCTCCACTCGGGCTGAAAACGCTTGTTTGGGACATTACATTAATGTTAACTATAAATCATAAACTAAGCATTTTTCAGCTGAAATAATGAATGTAGTCCTCTTAATTCTTGCTTCTAAAGCATACGCAAAAAGAAATTTCAATGTACAATGATGTTTTTTAAAAAACGGTCAAAATGTGCTCCACTCGGGCTGAAAACGCTTGTTCGGAACATTTCCTTAATGTTGACTATAAATCATAAACTAAGCATTTTTCAGCTGAAATAATGAATGTAGTCCTCTTAATTCTTGCTTCTAAAGCATACGCAAGCAGAAATTTCAATGTACAATGATGTTTTTAAAAAAAACAGTCAAAATGCGCTCCACTCGGGCTGAAAACGCTGTTGGGGACATTTCATTAATGTTGACTACAAATCAAAAACTAAGCATTTTTCAGCTGAAATAATGAAAGTAGTCCTCTTAATTCTTGCTTCTAAAGCATACGCAAGCAGAAATTTCAATGTACAATGATGTTTTTAAAAAAAACAGTCAAAATGTGCTCCACTCGGGCTGAAAACGCTGTTGGGGACATTTCATTAATGTTGACTATAAATCATAAACTAAGCATTTTTCAGCTGAAATAATGAATGTAGTCCTCTTAATTCTTGCTTCTAAAGCATACGCAAGCAGAAATTTCAATGTACAATGATGTTTTTAAAAAAACAGTCAAAATGTGCTCCACTCGGGCTGAAAACGCTTGTTTGGGACATTACATTAATGTTGACTATAAATCATAAACTAAGCATTTTTCAGCTGAAATAATGAATGTAGTCCTCTTAATTCTTGCTTCTAAAGCATACGCAAGCAGAAATTTCAATGTACAATGATGTTTTTAAAAAAACAGTCAAAATGTGCTCCACTCGGGCTGAAAACGCTTGTTTGGGACATTACATTAATGTTGACTATAAATCATAAACTAAGCATTTTTCAGCTGAAATAATGAATGTAGTCCTCTTAATTCTTGCTTCTAAAGCATACGCAAGCAGAAATTTCAATGTACAATGATGTTTTTAAAAAAAACAGTCAAAATGCGCTCCACTCGGGCTGAAAACGCTGTTGGGGACATTTCATTAATGTTGACTACAAATCAAAAACTAAGCATTTTTCAGCTGAAATAATGAATGTACTCCTCTTAATTCTTGCTTCTAAAGCATACGCAAGCAGAAATTTCAATGTACAATGATGTTTTTAAAAAAAGGGTCAAAATGTGCTCCACTCGGGCTGAAAACGCTTGTTTGGAACATTTCATTAATGTTGACTATAAATCATAAACTAAGCATTTTTCAGCTGAAATAATGAATGTAGTCCTCTTAATTCTTGCTTCTAAAGCATACGCAAGCAGAAATTTCAATGTACAATGATGTTTTTAAAAAAACAGTCAAAATGTGCTCCACTCGGGCTGAAAACGCTTGTTTGGGACATGACATTAATGTTGACTATAAATCATAAACTAAGCATTTTTCAGCTGAAATAATGAATGTAGTCCTCTTAATTCTTGCTTCTAAAGCATACGCAAGCAGAAATTTCAATGTACAATGATGTTTTTAAAAAAACAGTCAAAATGTGCTCCACTCGGGCTGAAAACGCTTGTTTGGGACATTACATTAATGTTGACTATAAATCATAAACTAAGCATTTTTCAGCTGAAATAATGAATGTAGTCCTCTTAATTCTTGCTTCTAAAGCATACGCAAACAGAAATTTCAATGTACAATGATGTTTTTTAAAAAACGGTCAAAATGTGCTCCACTCGGGCTGAAAACGCTTGTTCGGAACATTTCCTTAATGTTGACTATAAATCATAAACTAAGCATTTTTCAGCTGAAATAATGAATGTAGTCCTCTTAATTCTTGCTTCTAAAGCATACGCAAGCAGAAATTTCAATGTACAATGATGTTTTTAAAAAAAACAGTCAAAATGCGCTCCACTCGGGCTGAAAACGCTGTTGGGGACATTTCATTAATGTTGACTACAAATCAAAAACTAAGCATTTTTCAGCTGAAATAATGAATGTAGTCCTCTTAATTCTTGCTTCTAAAGCATACGCAAGCAGAAATTTCAATGTACAATGATGTTTTTAAAAAAAGGGTCAAAATGTGCTCCACTCGGGCTGAAAACGCTTGTTTGGAACATTTCATTAATGTTGACTATAAATCATAAACTAAGCATTTTTCAGCTGAAATAATGAATGTAGTCCTCTTAATTCTTGCTTCTAAAGCATACGCAAGCAGAAATTTCAATGTACAATGATGTTTTTAAAAAAACAGTCAAAATGTGCTCCACTCGGGCTGAAAACGCTTGTTTGGAACATTTCATTAATGTTGACTATAAATCAAAAACTAAGCATTTTTCAGCTGAAATAATGAATGTAGTCCTCTTACTTCTTGCTTCTAAAGCATACGCAAGCAGAAATTTCAATGTACAATGATGTTTTTAAAAAAACAGTCAAAATGTGCTCCACTCGGGCTGAAAACGCTGTTGGGGACATTTCATTAATGTTGACTATAAATCAAAAACTAAGCATTTTTCAGCTGAAATAATGAATGTAGTCCTCTTAATTCTTGCTTCTAAAGCATACGCAAGCAGAAATTTCAATGTACAATGATGTTTTTAAAAAAACAGTCAAAATGTGCTCCACTCGGGCTGAAAACGCTTGTTTGGAACATTTCATTAATGTTGACTATAATTCATAAACTAAGCATTTTTCAGCTGAAATAATGAATGTAGTCCTCTTAATTCTTGCTTCTAAAGCATACGCAAGCAGAAATTTCAATGTACAATGATGTTTTTAAAAAAAACAGTCAAAATGTGCTCCACTCGGGCTGAAAACGCTGTTGGGGACATTTCATTAATGTTGACTATAAATCATAAACTAAGCATTTTTCAGCTGAAATAATGAATGTAGTCCTCTTAATTCTTGCTTCTAAAGCAAACGCAAGCAGAAATTTCAATGTACAATGATGTTTTTAAAAAAACGGTCAAAATGTGCTCCACTCGGGCTGAAAACGCTTATTCGGAACATTTCCTTAATGTTGACTATAAATCATAAACTAAGCATTTTTCAGCTGAAATAATGAATGTAGTCCTCTTAATTCTTGCTTCTAAAGCATACGCAAGCAGAAATTTCAATGTACAATGATGTTTTTAAAAAAAACAGTCAAAATGTGCTCCACTCGGGCTGAAAACGCTGTTGGGGACATTTCATTAATGTTGACTACAAATCAAAAACTAAGCATTTTTCAGCTGAAATAATGAATGTAGTCCTCTTAATTCTTGCTTCTAAAGCATACACAAACAGAAATTTCAATGTACAATGATGTTTTTAAAAAAACGGTCAAAATGTGCTCCACTCGGGCTGAAAACGCTTGTTTGGAACATTTCATTAATGTTGACTATAAATCATAAACTAAGCATTTTTCAGCTGAAATAATGAATGTAGTCCTCTTAATTCTTGCTTCTAAAGCATACGCAAGCAGAAATTTCAATGTACAATGATGTTTTTAAAAAAAACAGTCAAAATGTGCTTCACTCGGGCTGAAAACGCTGTTGGGGACATTTCATTAATGTTGACTATAAATCATAAACTAAGCATTTTTCAGCTGAAATAATGAATGTAGTCCTCTTAATTCTTGCTTCTAAAGCATACGCAAGCAGAAATTTCAATGTACAATGATGTTTTTAAAAAAACGGTCAAAATGTGCTCCACTCGGGCTGAAAACGCTTGTTCGGAACATTTCCTTAATGTTGACTATAAATCATAAACTAAGCATTTTTCAGCTGAAATAATGAATGTAGTCCTCTTAATTCTTGCTTCTAAAGCATACGCAAGCAGAAATTTCAATGTACAATGATGTTTTTAAAAAAAACAGTCAAAATGTGCTCCACTCGGGCTGAAAACGCTGTTGGGGACATTTCATTAATGTTGACTACAAATCAAAAACTAAGCATTTTTCAGCTGAAATAATGAATGTAGTCCTCTTAATTCTTGCTTCTAAAGCATTCGCAAGCAGAAATTTCAATGTACAATGATGTTTTTAAAAAAAGGGTCAAAATGTGCTCCACTCGGGCTGAAAACGCTGTTGGGGACATTTCATTAATGTTGACTATAAATCATAAACTAAGCATTTTTCAGCTGAAATAATGAATGTAGTCCTCTTAATTCTTGCTTCTAAAGAATACGCAAGCAGAAATTTCAATGTACAATGATGTTTTTAAAAAAACAGTCAAAATGTGCTCCACTCGGGCTGAAAACGCTTGTTTGGGACATTACATTAATGTTGACTATAAATCATAAACTAAGCATTTTTCAGCTGAAATAATGAATGTAGTCCTCTTAATTCTTGCTTCTAAAGCATACGCAAACAGAAATTTCAATGTACAATGATGTTTTTTAAAAAACGGTCAAAATGTGCTCCACTCGGGCTGAAAACGCTTGTTCGGAACATTTCCTTAATGTTGACTATAAATCATAAACTAAGCATTTTTCAGCTGAAATAATGAATGTAGTCCTCTTAATTCTTGCTTCTAAAGCATACGCAAAAAGAAATTTCAATGTACAATGATGTTTTTTAAAAAACGGTCAAAATGTGCTCCACTCGGGCTGAAAACGCTTGTTCGGAACATTTCCTTAATGTTGACTATAAATCATAAACTAAGCATTTTTCAGCTGAAATAATGAATGTAGTCCTCTTAATTCTTGCTTCTAAAGCATACGCAAGCAGAAATTTCAATTTACAATGATGTTTTTAAAAAAAACAGTCAAAATGCGCTCCACTCGGGCTGAAAACGCTGTTGGGGACATTTCATTAATGTTGACTACAAATCAAAAACTAAGCATTTTTCAGCTGAAATAATGAAAGTAGTCCTCTTAATTCTTGCTTCTAAAGCATACGCAAGCAGAAATTTCAATGTACAATGATGTTTTTAAAAAAAACAGTCAAAATGTGCTCCACTCGGGCTGAAAACGCTGTTGGGGACATTTCATTAATGTTGACTACAAATCAAAAACTAAGCATTTTTCAGCTGAAATAATGAATGTAGTCCTCTTAATTCTTGCTTCTAAAGCATTCGCAAGCAGAAATTTCAATGTACAATGATGTTTTTAAAAAAACAGTCAAAATGTGCTCCACTCGGGCTGAAAACGCTGTTGGGGACATTTCATTAATGTTGACTATAAATCATAAACTAAGCATTTTTCAGCTGAAATAATGAATGTAGTCCTCTTAATTCTTGCTTCTAAAGCATACGCAAGCAGAAATTTCAATGTACAATGATGTTTTTAAAAAAACAGTCAAAATGTGCTCCACTCGGGCTGAAAACGCTTGTTTGGGACATTACATTAATGTTGACTATAAATCATAAACTAAGCATTTTTCAGCTGAAATAATGAATGTAGTCCTCTTAATTCTTGCTTCTAAAGCATACGCAAACAGAAATTTCAATGTACAATGATGTTTTTTAAAAAACGGTCAAAATGTGCTCCACTCGGGCTGAAAACGCTTGTTCGGAACATTTCCTTAATGTTGACTATAAATCATAAACTAAGCATTTTTCAGCTGAAATAATGAATGTAGTCCTCTTAATTCTTGCTTCTAAAGCATACGCAAGCAGAAATTTCAATGTACAATGATGTTTTTAAAAAAAACAGTCAAAATGCGCTCCACTCGGGCTGAAAACGCTGTTGGGGACATTTCATTAATGTTGACTACAAATCAAAAACTAAGCATTTTTCAGCTGAAATAATGAATGTAGTCCTCTTAATTCTTGCTTCTAAAGCATACGCAAGCAGAAATTTCAATGTACAATGATGTTTTTAAAAAAAGGGTCAAAATGTGCTCCACTCGGGCTGAAAACGCTTGTTTGGAACATTTCATTAATGTTGACTATAAATCATAAACTAAGCATTTTTCAGCTGAAATAATGAATGTAGTCCTCTTAATTCTTGCTTCTAAAGCATACGCAAGCAGAAACTTCAATGTACAATGATGTTTTTAAAAAAACAGTCAAAATGTGCTCCACTCGGGCTGAAAACGCTTGTTTGGGACATGACATTAATGTTGACTATAAATCATAAACTAAGCATTTTTCAGCTGAAATAATGAATGTAGTCCTCTTAATTCTTGCTTCTAAAGCATACGCAAGCAGAAATTTCAATGTACAATGATGTTTTTAAAAAAACAGTCAAAATGTGCTCCACTCGGGCTGAAAACGCTTGTTTGGGACATTACATTAATGTTGACTATAAATCATAAACTAAGCATTTTTCAGCTGAAATAATGAATGTAGTCCTCTTAATTCTTGCTTCTAAAGCATACGCAAACAGAAATTTCAATGTACAATGATGTTTTTTAAAAAACGGTCAAAATGTGCTCCACTCGGGCTGAAAACGCTTGTTCGGAACATTTCCTTAATGTTGACTATAAATCATAAACTAAGCATTTTTCAGCTGAAATATTGAATGTAGTCCTCTTAATTCTTGCTTCTAAAGCATACGCAAGCAGAAATTTCAATGTACAATGATGTTTTTAAAAAAAGGGTCAAAATGTGCTCCACTCGGGCTGAAAACGCTTGTTTGGAACATTTCATTAATGTTGACTATAAATCATAAACTAAGCATTTTTCAGCTGAAATAATGAATGTAGTCCTCTTAATTCTTGCTTCTAAAGCATACGCAAGCAGAAATTTCAATGTACAATGATGTTTTTAAAAAAACAGTCAAAATGTGCTCCACTCGGGCTGAAAACGCTTGTTTGGGACATGACATTAATGTTGACTATAAATCATAAACTAAGCATTTTTCAGCTGAAATAATGAATGTAGTCCTCTTAATTCTTGCTTCTTAAGCATACGCAAGCAGAAATTTCAATGTACAATGATGTTTTTAAAAAAAGGGTCAAAATGTGCTCCACTCGGGCTGAAAACGCTTGTTTGGAACATTTCATTAATGTTGACTATAAATCATAAACTAAGCATTTTTCAGCTGAAATAATGAATGTAGTCCTCTTAATTCTTGCTTCTAAAGCATACGCAAGCAGAAATTTCAATGTACAATGATGTTTTTAAAAAAGCAGTCAAAATGTGCTCCACTCGGGCTGAAAACGCTTGTTTGGGACATGACATTAATGTTGACTATAAATCATAAACTAAGCATTTTTCAGCTGAAATAATGAATGTAGTCCTCTTAATTCTTGCTTCTAAAGCATACGCAAAAAGAAATTTCAATGTACAATGATGTTTTTTAAAAAACGGTCAAAATGTGCTCCACTCGGGCTGAAAACGCTTGTTCGGAACATTTCCTTAATGTTGACTATAAATCATAAACTAAGCATTTTTCAGCTGAAATAATGAATGTAGTCCTCTTAATTCTTGCTTCTAAAGCATACGCAAGCAGAAATTTCAATGTACAATGATGTTTTTAAAAAAAACAGTCAAAATGCGCTCCACTCGGGCTGAAAACGCTGTTGGGGACATTTCATTAATGTTGACTACAAATCAAAAACTAAGCATTTTTCAGCTGAAATAATGAATGTAGTCCTCTTAATTCTTGCTTCTAAAGCATACGCAAGCAGAAATTTCAATGTACAATGATGTTTTTAAAAAAAGGGTCAAAATGTGCTCCACTCGGGCTGAAAACGCTTGTTTGGAACATTTCATTAATGTTGACTATAAATCATAAACTAAGCATTTTTCAGCTGAAATAATGAATGTAGTCCTCTTAATTCTTGCTTCTAAAGCATACGCAAGCAGAAATTTCAATGTACAATGATGTTTTTAAAAAAACAGTCAAAATGTGCTCCACTCGGGCTGAAAACGCTTGTTTGGGACATTACATTAATGTTGACTATAAATCATAAACTAAGCATTTTTCAGCTGAAATAATGAATGTAGTCCTCTTAATTCTTGCTTCTAAAGCATACACAAACAGAAATTTCAATGTACAATGATGTTTTTAAAAAAACGGTCAAAATGTGCTCCACTCGGGCTGAAAACGCTTGTTTGGAACATTTCATTAATGTTGACTATAAATCATAAACTAAGCATTTTTCAGCTGAAATAATGAATGTAGTCCTCTTAATTCTTGCTTCTAAAGCATACGCAAGCAGAAATTTCAATGTACAATGATGTTTTTAAAAAAAACAGTCAAAATGTGCTCCACTCGGGCTGAAAACGCTGTTGGGGACATTTCATTAATGTTGACTATAAATCATAAACTAAGCATTTTTCAGCTGAAATAATGAATGTAGTCCTCTTAATTCTTGCTTCTAAAGCATACGCAAGCAGAAATTTCAATGTACAATGATGTTTTTAAAAAAACGGTCAAAATGTGCTCCACTCGGGCTGAAAACGCTTGTTCGGAACATTTCCTTAATGTTGACTATAAATCATAAACTAAGCATTTTTCAGCTGAAATAATGAATGTAGTCCTCTTAATTCTTGCTTCTAAAGCATACGCAAGCAGAAATTTCAATGTACAATGATGTTTTTAAAAAAAACAGTCAAAATGTGCTCCACTGGGGCTGAAAACGCTGTTGGGGACATTTCATTAATGTTGACTACAAATCAAAAACTAAGCATTTTTCAGCTGAAATAATGAATGTAGTCCTCTTAATTCTTGCTTCTAAAGCATTCGCAAGCAGAAATTTCAATGTACAATGATGTTTTTAAAAAAACAGTCAAAATGTGCTCCACTCGGGCTGAAAACGCTGTTGGGGACATTTCATTAATGTTGACTATAAATCATAAACTAAGCATTTTTCAGCTGAAATAATGAATGTAGTCCTCTTAATTCTTGCTTCTAAAGCATACGCAAGCAGAAATTTCAATGTACAATGATGTTTTTAAAAAAACAGTCAAAATGTGCTCCACTCGGGCTGAAAACGCTTGTTTGGGACATTACATTAATGTTGACTATAAATCATAAACTAAGCATTTTTCAGCTGAAATAATGAATGTAGTCCTCTTAATTCTTGCTTCTAAAGCATACGCAAACAGAAATTTCAATGTACAATGATGTTTTTTAAAAAACGGTCAAAATGTGCTCCACTCGGGCTGAAAACGCTTGTTCGGAACATTTCCTTAATGTTGACTATAAATCATAAACTAAGCATTTTTCAGCTGAAATAATGAATGTAGTCCTCTTAATTCTTGCTTCTAAAGCATACGCAAGCAGAAATTTCAATGTACAATGATGTTTTTAAAAAAAACAGTCAAAATGCGCTCCACTCGGGCTGAAAACGCTGTTGGGGACATTTCATTAATGTTGACTACAAATCAAAAACTAAGCATTTTTCAGCTGAAATAATGAATGTAGTCCTCTTAATTCTTGCTTCTAAAGCATACGCAAGCAGAAATTTCAATGTACAATGATGTTTTTAAAAAAAGGGTCAAAATGTGCTCCACTCGGGCTGAAAACGCTTGTTTGGAACATTTCATTAATGTTGACTATAAATCATAAACTAAGCATTTTTCAGCTGAAATAATGAATGTAGTCCTCTTAATTCTTGCTTCTAAAGCATACGCAAGCAGAAATTTCAATGTACAATGATGTTTTTAAAAAAACAGTCAAAATGTGCTCCACTCGGGCTGAAAACGCTTGTTTGGGACATGACATTAATGTTGACTATAAATCATAAACTAAGCATTTTTCAGCTGAAATAATGAATGTAGTCCTCTTAATTCTTGCTTCTAAAGCATACGCAAGCAGAAATTTCAATGTACAATGATGTTTTTAAAAAAACAGTCAAAATGTGCTCCACTCGGGCTGAAAACGCTTGTTTGGGACATTACATTAATGTTAACTATAAATCATAAACTAAGCATTTTTCAGCTGAAATAATGAATGTAGTCCTCTTAATTCTTGCTTCTAAAGCATACGCAAAAAGAAATTTCAATGTACAATGATGTTTTTTAAAAAACGGTCAAAATGTGCTCCACTCGGGCTGAAAACGCTTGTTCGGAACATTTCCTTAATGTTGACTATAAATCATAAACTAAGCATTTTTCAGCTGAAATAATGAATGTAGTCCTCTTAATTCTTGCTTCTTAAGCATACGCAAGCAGAAATTTCAATGTACAATGATGTTTTTAAAAAAAGGGTCAAAATGTGCTCCACTCGGGCTGAAAACGCTTGTTTGGAACATTTCATTAATGTTGACTATAAATCATAAACTAAGCATTTTTCAGCTGAAATAATGAATGTAGTCCTCTTAATTCTTGCTTCTAAAGCATACGCAAGCAGAAATTTCAATGTACAATGATGTTTTTAAAAAAGCAGTCAAAATGTGCTCCACTCGGGCTGAAAACGCTTGTTTGGGACATGACATTAATGTTGACTATAAATCATAAACTAAGCATTTTTCAGCTGAAATAATGAATGTAGTCCTCTTAATTCTTGCTTCTAAAGCATACGCAAAAAGAAATTTCAATGTACAATGATGTTTTTTAAAAAACGGTCAAAATGTGCTCCACTCGGGCTGAAAACGCTTGTTCGGAACATTTCCTTAATGTTGACTATAAATCATAAACTAAGCATTTTTCAGCTGAAATAATGAATGTAGTCCTCTTAATTCTTGCTTCTAAAGCATACGCAAGCAGAAATTTCAATGTACAATGATGTTTTTAAAAAAAACAGTCAAAATGCGCTCCACTCGGGCTGAAAACGCTGTTGGGGACATTTCATTAATGTTGACTACAAATCAAAAATTAAGCATTTTTCAGCTGAAATAATGAATGTAGTCCTCTTAATTCTTGCTTCTAAAGCATACGCAAGCAGAAATTTCAATGTACAATGATGTTTTTAAAAAAAGGGTCAAAATGTGCTCCACTCGGGCTGAAAACGCTTGTTTGGAACATTTCATTAATGTTGACTATAAATCATAAACTAAGCATTTTTCAGCTGAAATAATGAATGTAGTCCTCTTAATTCTTGCTTCTAAAGCATACGCAAGCAGAAATTTCAATGTACAATGATGTTTTTAAAAAAACAGTCAAAATGTGCTCCACTCGGGCTGAAAACGCTTGTTTGGGACATTACATTAATGTTGACTATAAATCATAAACTAAGCATTTTTCAGCTGAAATAATGAATGTAGTCCTCTTAATTCTTGCTTCTAAAGCATACACAAACAGAAATTTCAATGTACAATGATGTTTTTAAAAAAACGGTCAAAATGTGCTCCACTCGGGCTGAAAACGCTTGTTTGGAACATTTCATTAATGTTGACTATAAATCATAAACTAAGCATTTTTCAGCTGAAATAATGAATGTAGTCCTCTTAATTCTTGCTTCTAAAGCATACGCAAGCAGAAATTTCAATGTACAATGATGTTTTTAAAAAAAACAGTCAAAATGTGCTCCACTCGGGCTGAAAACGCTGTTGGGGACATTTCATTAATGTTGACTATAAATCATAAACTAAGCATTTTTCAGCTGAAATAATGAATGTAGTCCTCTTAATTCTTGCTTCTAAAGCATACGCAAGCAGAAATTTCAATGTACAATGATGTTTTTAAAAAAACGGTCAAAATGTGCTCCACTCGGGCTGAAAACGCTTGTTCGGAACATTTCCTTAATGTTGACTATAAATCATAAACTAAGCATTTTTCAGCTGAAATAATGAATGTAGTCCTCTTAATTCTTGCTTCTAAAGCATACGCAAGCAGAAATTTCAATGTACAATGATGTTTTTAAAAAAAACAGTCAAAATGTGCTCCACTGGGGCTGAAAACGCTGTTGGGGACATTTCATTAATGTTGACTACAAATCAAAAACTAAGCATTTTTCAGCTGAAATAATGAATGTAGTCCTCTTAATTCTTGCTTCTAAAGCATTCGCAAGCAGAAATTTCAATGTACAATGATGTTTTTAAAAAAACAGTCAAAATGTGCTCCACTCGGGCTGAAAACGCTGTTGGGGACATTTCATTAATGTTGACTATAAATCATAAACTAAGCATTTTTCAGCTGAAATAATGAATGTAGTCCTCTTAATTCTTGCTTCTAAAGCATACGCAAGCAGAAATTTCAATGTACAATGATGTTTTTAAAAAAACAGTCAAAATGTGCTCCACTCGGGCTGAAAACGCTTGTTTGGGACATTACATTAATGTTGACTATAAATCATAAACTAAGCATTTTTCAGCTGAAATAATGAATGTAGTCCTCTTAATTCTTGCTTCTAAAGCATACGCAAACAGAAATTTCAATGTACAATGATGTTTTTTAAAAAACGGTCAAAATGTGCTCCACTCGGGCTGAAAACGCTTGTTCGGAACATTTCCTTAATGTTGACTATAAATCATAAACTAAGCATTTTTCAGCTGAAATAATGAATGTAGTCCTCTTAATTCTTGCTTCTAAAGCATACGCAAGCAGAAATTTCAATGTACAATGATGTTTTTAAAAAAAACAGTCAAAATGCGCTCCACTCGGGCTGAAAACGCTGTTGGGGACATTTCATTAATGTTGACTACAAATCAAAAACTAAGCATTTTTCAGCTGAAATAATGAATGTAGTCCTCTTAATTCTTGCTTCTAAAGCATACGCAAGCAGAAATTTCAATGTACAATGATGTTTTTAAAAAAAGGGTCAAAATGTGCTCCACTCGGGCTGAAAACGCTTGTTTGGAACATTTCATTAATGTTGACTATAAATCATAAACTAAGCATTTTTCAGCTGAAATAATGAATGTAGTCCTCTTAATTCTTGCTTCTAAAGCATACGCAAGCAGAAATTTCAATGTACAATGATGTTTTTAAAAAAACAGTCAAAATGTGCTCCACTCGGGCTGAAAACGCTTGTTTGGGACATGACATTAATGTTGACTATAAATCATAAACTAAGCATTTTTCAGCTGAAATAATGAATGTAGTCCTCTTAATTCTTGCTTCTAAAGCATACCCAAGCAGAAATTTCAATGTACAATGATGTTTTTAAAAAAACAGTCAAAATGTGCTCCACTCGGGCTGAAAACGCTTGTTTGGGACATTACATTAATGTTAACTATAAATCATAAACTAAGCATTTTTCAGCTGAAATAATGAATGTAGTCCTCTTAATTCTTGCTTCTAAAGCATACGCAAAAAGAAATTTCAATGTACAATGATGTTTTTTAAAAAACGGTCAAAATGTGCTCCACTCGGGCTGAAAACGCTTGTTCGGAACATTTCCTTAATGTTGACTATAAATCATAAACTAAGCATTTTTCAGCTGAAATAATGAATGTAGTCCTCTTAATTCTTGCTTCTAAAGCATACGCAAGCAGAAATTTCAATGTACAATGATGTTTTTAAAAAAAACAGTCAAAATGCGCTCCACTCGGGCTGAAAACGCTGTTGGGGACATTTCATTAATGTTGACTACAAATCAAAAACTAAGCATTTTTCAGCTGAAATAATGAAAGTAGTCCTCTTAATTCTTGCTTCTAAAGCATACGCAAGCAGAAATTTCAATGTACAATGATGTTTTTAAAAAAAACAGTCAAAATGTGCTCCACTCGGGCTGAAAACGCTGTTGGGGACATTTCATTAATGTTGACTATAAATCATAAACTAAGCATTTTTCAGCTGAAATAATGAATGTAGTCCTCTTAATTCTTGCTTCTAAAGCATACGCAAGCAGAAATTTCAATGTACAATGATGTTTTTAAAAAAACAGTCAAAATGTGCTCCACTCGGGCTGAAAACGCTTGTTTGGGACATTACATTAATGTTGACTATAAATCATAAACTAAGCATTTTTCAGCTGAAATAATGAATGTAGTCCTCTTAATTCTTGCTTCTAAAGCATACGCAAGCAGAAATTTCAATGTACAATGATGTTTTTAAAAAAACAGTCAAAATGTGCTCCACTCGGGCTGAAAACGCTTGTTTGGGACATTACATTAATGTTGACTATAAATCATAAACTAAGCATTTTTCAGCTGAAATAATGAATGTAGTCCTCTTAATTCTTGCTTCTAAAGCATACGCAAGCAGAAATTTCAATGTACAATGATGTTTTTAAAAAAAACAGTCAAAATGCGCTCCACTCGGGCTGAAAACGCTGTTGGGGACATTTCATTAATGTTGACTACAAATCAAAAACTAAGCATTTTTCAGCTGAAATAATGAATGTACTCCTCTTAATTCTTGCTTCTAAAGCATACGCAAGCAGAAATTTCAATGTACAATGATGTTTTTAAAAAAAGGGTCAAAATGTGCTCCACTCGGGCTGAAAACGCTTGTTTGGAACATTTCATTAATGTTGACTATAAATCATAAACTAAGCATTTTTCAGCTGAAATAATGAATGTAGTCCTCTTAATTCTTGCTTCTAAAGCATACGCAAGCAGAAATTTCAATGTACAATGATGTTTTTAAAAAAACAGTCAAAATGTGCTCCACTCGGGCTGAAAACGCTTGTTTGGGACATGACATTAATGTTGACTATAAATCATAAACTAAGCATTTTTCAGCTGAAATAATGAATGTAGTCCTCTTAATTCTTGCTTCTAAAGCATACGCAAGCAGAAATTTCAATGTACAATGATGTTTTTAAAAAAACAGTCAAAATGTGCTCCACTCGGGCTGAAAACGCTTGTTTGGGACATTACATTAATGTTGACTATAAATCATAAACTAAGCATTTTTCAGCTGAAATAATGAATGTAGTCCTCTTAATTCTTGCTTCTAAAGCATACGCAAACAGAAATTTCAATGTACAATGATGTTTTTTAAAAAACGGTCAAAATGTGCTCCACTCGGGCTGAAAACGCTTGTTCGGAACATTTCCTTAATGTTGACTATAAATCATAAACTAAGCATTTTTCAGCTGAAATAATGAATGTAGTCCTCTTAATTCTTGCTTCTAAAGCATACGCAAGCAGAAATTTCAATGTACAATGATGTTTTTAAAAAAAACAGTCAAAATGCGCTCCACTCGGGCTGAAAACGCTGTTGGGGACATTTCATTAATGTTGACTACAAATCAAAAACTAAGCATTTTTCAGCTGAAATAATGAATGTAGTCCTCTTAATTCTTGCTTCTAAAGCATACGCAAGCAGAAATTTCAATGTACAATGATGTTTTTAAAAAAAGGGTCAAAATGTGCTCCACTCGGGCTGAAAACGCTTGTTTGGAACATTTCATTAATGTTGACTATAAATCATAAACTAAGCATTTTTCAGCTGAAATAATGAATGTAGTCCTCTTAATTCTTGCTTCTAAAGCATACGCAAGCAGAAATTTCAATGTACAATGATGTTTTTAAAAAAACAGTCAAAATGTGCTCCACTCGGGCTGAAAACGCTTGTTTGGAACATTTCATTAATGTTGACTATAAATCAAAAACTAAGCATTTTTCAGCTGAAATAATGAATGTAGTCCTCTTACTTCTTGCTTCTAAAGCATACGCAAGCAGAAATTTCAATGTACAATGATGTTTTTAAAAAAACAGTCAAAATGTGCTCCACTCGGGCTGAAAACGCTGTTGGGGACATTTCATTAATGTTGACTATAAATCAAAAACTAAGCATTTTTCAGCTGAAATAATGAATGTAGTCCTCTTAATTCTTGCTTCTAAAGCATACGCAAGCAGAAATTTCAATGTACAATGATGTTTTTAAAAAAACAGTCAAAATGTGCTCCACTCGGGCTGAAAACGCTTGTTTGGAACATTTCATTAATGTTGACTATAATTCATAAACTAAGCATTTTTCAGCTGAAATAATGAATGTAGTCCTCTTAATTCTTGCTTCTAAAGCATACGCAAGCAGAAATTTCAATGTACAATGATGTTTTTAAAAAAAACAGTCAAAATGTGCTCCACTCGGGCTGAAAACGCTGTTGGGGACATTTCATTAATGTTGACTATAAATCATAAACTAAGCATTTTTCAGCTGAAATAATGAATGTAGTCCTCTTAATTCTTGCTTCTAAAGCAAACGCAAGCAGAAATTTCAATGTACAATGATGTTTTTAAAAAAACGGTCAAAATGTGCTCCACTCGGGCTGAAAACGCTTATTCGGAACATTTCCTTAATGTTGACTATAAATCATAAACTAAGCATTTTTCAGCTGAAATAATGAATGTAGTCCTCTTAATTCTTGCTTCTAAAGCATACGCAAGCAGAAATTTCAATGTACAATGATGTTTTTAAAAAAAACAGTCAAAATGTGCTCCACTCGGGCTGAAAACGCTGTTGGGGACATTTCATTAATGTTGACTACAAATCAAAAACTAAGCATTTTTCAGCTGAAATAATGAATGTAGTCCTCTTAATTCTTGCTTCTAAAGCATTCGCAAGCAGAAATTTCAATGTACAATGATGTTTTTAAAAAAACAGTCAAAATGTGCTCCACTCGGGCTGAAAACGCTGTTGGGGACATTTCATTAATGTTGACTATAAATCATAAACTAAGCATTTTTCAGCTGAAATAATGAATGTAGTCCTCTTAATTCTTGCTTCTAAAGCATACGCAAGCAGAAATTTCAATGTACAATGATGTTTTTAAAAAAACAGTCAAAATGTGCTCCACTCGGGCTGAAAACGCTTGT
The DNA here is from genome assembly GCF_059441005.1 of Hippichthys cyanospilos. NCBI lineage: Eukaryota > Metazoa > Chordata > Actinopteri > Syngnathiformes > Syngnathidae > Hippichthys > Hippichthys cyanospilos. Next base: position 809,578 of record NW_028283380.1, read on the forward strand.
TTGGGACATTACATTAATGTTGACTATAAATCATAAACTAAGCATTTTTCAGCTGAAATAATGAATGTAGTCCTCTTAATTCTTGCTTCTAAAGCATACGCAAACAGAAATTTCAATGTACAATGATGTTTTTTAAAAAACGGTCAAAATGTGCTCCACTCGGGCTGAAAACGCTTGTTCGGAACATTTCCTTAATGTTGACTATAAATCATAAACTAAGCATTTTTCAGCTGAAATAATGAATGTAGTCCTCTTAATTCTTGCTTCTAAAGCATACGCAAGCAGAAATTTCAATGTACAATGATGTTTTTAAAAAAAACAGTCAAAATGCGCTCCACTCGGGCTGAAAACGCTGTTGGGGACATTTCATTAATGTTGACTACAAATCAAAAACTAAGCATTTTTCAGCTAAAATAATGAATGTAGTCCTCTTAATTCTTGCTTCTAAAGCATACGCAAGCAGAAATTTCAATGTACAATGATGTTTTTAAAAAAAGGGTCAAAATGTGCTCCACTCGGGCTGAAAACGCTTGTTTGGAACATTTCATTAATGTTGACTATAAATCATAAACTAAGCATTTTTCAGCTGAAATAATGAATGTAGTCCTCTTAATTCTTGCTTCTAAAGCATACGCAAGCAGAAATTTCAATGTACAATGATGTTTTTAAAAAAACAGTCAAAATGTGCTCCACTCGGGCTGAAAACGCTTGTTTGGGACATGACATTAATGTTGACTATAAATCATAAACTAAGCATTTTTCAGCTGAAATAATGAATGTAGTCCTCTTAATTCTTGCTTCTAAAGCATACGCAAGCAGAAATTTCAATGTACAATGATGTTTTTAAAAAAACAGTCAAAATGTGCTCCACTCGGGCTGAAAACGCTTGTTTGGGACATTACATTAATGTTGACTATAAATCATAAACTAAGCATTTTTCAGCTGAAATAATGAATGTAGTCCTCTTAATTCTTGCTTCTAAAGCATACGCAAACAGAAATTTCAATGTACAATGATGTTTTTTAAAAAACGGTCAAAATGTGCTCCACTCGGGCTGAAAACGCTTGTTCGGAACATTTCCTTAATGTTGACTATAAATCATAAACTAAGCATTTTTCAGCTGAAATAATGAATGTAGTCCTCTTAATTCTTGCTTCTAAAGCATACGCAAGCAGAAATTTCAATGTACAATGATGTTTTTAAAAAAAACAGTCAAAATGCGCTCCACTCGGGCTGAAAACGCTGTTGGGGACATTTCATTAATGTTGACTACAAATCAAAAACTAAGCATTTTTCAGCTGAAATAATGAATGTAGTCCTCTTAATTCTTGCTTCTAAAGCATACGCAAGCAGAAATTTCAATGTACAATGATGTTTTTAAAAAAAGGGTCAAAATGTGCTCCACTCGGGCTGAAAACGCTTGTTTGGAACATTTCATTAATGTTGACTATAAATCATAAACTAAGCATTTTTCAGCTGAAATAATGAATGTAGTCCTCTTAATTCTTGCTTCTAAAGCATACGCAAGCAGAAATTTCAATGTACAATGATGTTTTTAAAAAAACAGTCAAAATGTGCTCCACTCGGGCTGAAAACGCTTGTTTGGGACATGACATTAATGTTGACTATAAATCATAAACTAAGCATTTTTCAGCTGAAATAATGAATGTAGTCCTCTTAATTCTTGCTTCTAAAGCATACGCAAGCAGAAATTTCAATGTACAATGATGTTTTTAAAAAAACAGTCAAAATGTGCTCCACTCGGGCTGAAAACGCTTGTTTGGGACATTACATTAATGTTGACTATAAATCATAAACTAAGCATTTTTCAGCTGAAATAATGAATGTAGTCCTCTTAATTCTTGCTTCTAAAGCATACGCAAACAGAAATTTCAATGTACAATGATGTTTTTTAAAAAACGGTCAAAATGTGCTCCACTCGGGCTGAAAACGCTTGTTCGGAACATTTCCTTAATGTTGACTATAAATCATAAACTAAGCATTTTTCAGCTGAAATAATGAATGTAGTCCTCTTAATTCTTGCTTCTAAAGCATACGCAAGCAGAAATTTCAATGTACAATGATGTTTTTAAAAAAAGGGTCAAAATGTGCTCCACTCGGGCTGAAAACGCTTGTTTGGAACATTTCATTAATGTTGACTATAAATCATAAACTAAGCATTTTTCAGCTGAAATAATGAATGTAGTCCTCTTAATTCTTGCTTCTAAAGCATACGCAAGCAGAAATTTCAATGTACAATGATGTTTTTAAAAAAACAGTCAAAATGTGCTCCACTCGGGCTGAAAACGCTTGTTTGGGACATGACATTAATGTTGACTATAAATCATAAACTAAGCATTTTTCAGCTGAAATAATGAATGTAGTCCTCTTAATTCTTGCTTCTAAAGCTTACGCAAAAAGAAATTTCAATGTACAATGATGTTTTTTAAAAAACGGTCAAAATGTGCTCCACTCGGGCTGAAAACGCTTGTTCGGAACATTTCCTTAATGTTGACTATAAATCATAAACTAAGCATTTTTCAGCTGAAATAATGAATGTAGTCCTCTTAATTCTTGCTTCTAAAGCATACGCAAGCAGAAATTTCAATGTACAATGATGTTTTTAAAAAAAACAGTCAAAATGCGCTCCACTCGGGCTGAAAACGCTGTTGGGGACATTTCATTAATGTTGACTACAAATCAAAAACTAAGCATTTTTCAGCTGAAATAATGAATGTAGTCCTCTTAATTCTTGCTTCTAAAGCATACGCAAGCAGAAATTTCAATGTACAATGATGTTTTTAAAAAAAGGGTCAAAATGTGCTCCACTCGGGCTGAAAACGCTTGTTTGGAACATTTCATTAATGTTGACTATAAATCATAAACTAAGCATTTTTCAGCTGAAATAATGAATGTAGTCCTCTTAATTCTTGCTTCTAAAGCATACGCAAGCAGAAATTTCAATGTACAATGATGTTTTTAAAAAAAACAGTCAAAATGCGCTCCACTCGGGCTGAAAACGCTGTTGGGGACATTTCATTATTGTTGACTACAAATCAAAAACTAAGCATTTTTCAGCTGAAATAATGAATGTAGTCCTCTTAATTCTTGCTTCTAAAGCATACGCAAGCAGAAATTTCAATGTACAATGATGTTTTTAAAAAAAGGGTCAAAATGTGCTCCACTCGGGCTGAAAACGCTTGTTTGGAACATTTCATTAATGTTGACTATAAATCATAAACTAAGCATTTTTCAGCTGAAATAATGAATGTAGTCCTCTTAATTCTTGCTTCTAAAGCATACGCAAGCAGAAATTTCAATGTACAATGATGTTTTTAAAAAAAACAGTCAAAATGCGCTCCACTCGGGCTGAAAACGCTGTTGGGGACATTTCATTAATGTTGACTACAAATCAAAAACTAAGCATTTTTCAGCTGAAATAATGAATGTAGTCCTCTTAATTCTTGCTTCTAAAGCATACGCAAGCAGAAATTTCAATGTACAATGATGTTTTTAAAAAAAGGGTCAAAATGTGCTCCACTCGGGCTGAAAACGCTTGTTTGGAACATTTCATTAATGTTGACTATAAATCATAAACTAAGCATTTTTCAGCTGAAATAATGAATGTAGTCCTCTTAATTCTTGCTTCTAAAGCATACGCAAGCAGAAATTTCAATGTACAATGATGTTTTTAAAAAAACAGTCAAAATGTGCTCCACTCGGGCTGAAAACGCTTGTTTGGGACATGACATTAATGTTGACTATAAATCATAAACTAAGCATTTTTCAGCTGAAATAATGAATGTAGTCCTCTTAATTCTTGCTTCTAAAGCATACGCAAGCAGAAATTTCAATGTACAATGATGTTTTTAAAAAAACAGTCAAAATGTGCTCCACTCGGGCTGAAAACGCTTGTTTGGGACATTACATTAATGTTGACTATAAATCATAAACTAAGCATTTTTCAGCTGAAATAATGAATGTAGTCCTCTTAATTCTTGCTTCTAAAGCATACGCAAACAGAAATTTCAATGTACAATGATGTTTTTTAAAAAACGGTCAAAATGTGCTCCACTCGGGCTGAAAACGCTTGTTCGGAACATTTCCTTAATGTTGACTATAAATCATAAACTAAGCATTTTTCAGCTGAAATAATGAATGTAGTCCTCTTAATTCTTGCTTCTAAAGCATACGCAAGCAGAAATTTCAATGTACAATGATGTTTTTAAAAAAAACAGTCAAAATGCGCTCCACTCGGGCTGAAAACGCTGTTGGGGACATTTCATTAATGTTGACTACAAATCAAAAACTAAGCATTTTTCAGCTGAAATAATGAATGTAGTCCTCTTAATTCTTGCTTCTAAAGCATACGCAAGCAGAAATTTCAATGTACAATGATGTTTTTAAAAAAACAGTCAAAATGTGCTCCACTCGGGCTGAAAACGCTTGTTTGGGACATTACATTAATGTTGACTATAAATCATAAACTAAACATTTTTCAGCTGAAATAATGAATGTAGTCCTCTTAATTCTTGCTTCTAAAGCATACGCAAGCAGAAATTTCAATGTACAATGATGTTTTTAAAAAAACAGTCAAAATGTGCTCCACTCGGGCTGAAAACGCTTGTTTGGGACATTACATTAATGTTGACTATAAATCATAAACTAAGCATTTTTCAGCTGAAATAATGAATGTAGTCCTCTTAATTCTTGCTTCTAAAGCATACGCAAGCAGAAATTTCAATGTACAATGATGTTTTTAAAAAAACAGTCAAAATGTGCTCCACTCGGGCTGAAAACGCTTGTTTGGGACATTACATTAATGTTGACTATAAATCATAAACTAAGCATTTTTCAGCTGAAATAATGAATGTAGTCCTCTTAATTCTTGCTTCTAAAGCATACGCAAGCAGAAATTTCAATGTACAATGATGTTTTTAAAAAAAACAGTCAAAATGCGCTCCACTCGGGCTGAAAACGCTGTTGGGGACATTTCATTAATGTTGACTACAAATCAAAAACTAAGCATTTTTCAGCTGAAATAATGAATGTACTCCTCTTAATTCTTGCTTCTAAAGCATACGCAAGCAGAAATTTCAATGTACAATGATGTTTTTAAAAAAAGGGTCAAAATGTGCTCCACTCGGGCTGAAAACGCTTGTTTGGAACATTTCATTAATGTTGACTATAAATCATAAACTAAGCATTTTTCAGCTGAAATAATGAATGTAGTCCTCTTAATTCTTGCTTCTAAAGCATACGCAAGCAGAAATTTCAATGTACAATGATGTTTTTAAAAAAACAGTCAAAATGTGCTCCACTCGGGCTGAAAACGCTTGTTTGGGACATGACATTAATGTTGACTATAAATCATAAACTAAGCATTTTTCAGCTGAAATAATGAATGTAGTCCTCTTAATTCTTGCTTCTAAAGCATACGCAAGCAGAAATTTCAATGTACAATGATGTTTTTAAAAAAACAGTCAAAATGTGCTCCACTCGGGCTGAAAACGCTTGTTTGGGACATTACATTAATGTTGACTATAAATCATAAACTAAGCATTTTTCAGCTGAAATAATGAATGTAGTCCTCTTAATTCTTGCTTCTAAAGCATACGCAAACAGAAATTTCAATGTACAATGATGTTTTTTAAAAAACGGTCAAAATGTGCTCCACTCGGGCTGAAAACGCTTGTTCGGAACATTTCCTTAATGTTGACTATAAATCATAAACTAAGCATTTTTCAGCTGAAATAATGAATGTAGTCCTCTTAATTCTTGCTTCTAAAGCATACGCAAGCAGAAATTTCAATGTACAATGATGTTTTTAAAAAAAGGGTCAAAATGTGCTCCACTCGGGCTGAAAACGCTTGTTTGGAACATTTCATTAATGTTGACTATAAATCATAAACTAAGCATTTTTCAGCTGAAATAATGAATGTAGTCCTCTTAATTCTTGCTTCTAAAGCATACGCAAGCAGAAATTTCAATGTACAATGATGTTTTTAAAAAAACAGTCAAAATGTGCTCCACTCGGGCTGAAAACGCTTGTTTGGGACATGACATTAATGTTGACTATAAATCATAAACTAAGCATTTTTCAGCTGAAATAATGAATGTAGTCCTCTTAATTCTTGCTTCTAAAGCTTACGCAAAAAGAAATTTCAATGTACAATGATGTTTTTTAAAAAACGGTCAAAATGTGCTCCACTCGGGCTGAAAACGCTTGTTCGGAACATTTCCTTAATGTTGACTATAAATCATAAACTAAGCATTTTTCAGCTGAAATAATGAATGTAGTCCTCTTAATTCTTGCTTCTAAAGCATACGCAAGCAGAAATTTCAATGTACAATGATGTTTTTAAAAAAAACAGTCAAAATGCGCTCCACTCGGGCTGAAAACGCTGTTGGGGACATTTCATTAATGTTGACTACAAATCAAAAACTAAGCATTTTTCAGCTGAAATAATGAATGTAGTCCTCTTAATTCTTGCTTCTAAAGCATACGCAAGCAGAAATTTCAATGTACAATGATGTTTTTAAAAAAAGGGTCAAAATGTGCTCCACTCGGGCTGAAAACGCTTGTTTGGAACATTTCATTAATGTTGACTATAAATCATAAACTAAGCATTTTTCAGCTGAAATAATGAATGTAGTCCTCTTAATTCTTGCTTCTAAAGCATACGCAAGCAGAAATTTCAATGTACAATGATGTTTTTAAAAAAACAGTCAAAATGTGCTCCACTCGGGCTGAAAACGCTTGTTTGGGACATGACATTAATGTTGACTATAAATCATAAACTAAGCATTTTTCAGCTGAAATAATGAATGTAGTCCTCTTAATTCTTGCTTCTAAAGCATACGCAAACAGAAATTTCAATGTACAATGATGTTTTTTAAAAAACGGTCAAAATGTGCTCCACTCGGGCTGAAAACGCTTGTTCGGAACATTTCCTTAATGTTGACTATAAATCATAAACTAAGCATTTTTCAGCTGAAATAATGAATGTAGTCCTCTTAATTCTTGCTTCTAAAGCATACGCAAGCAGAAATTTCAATGTACAATGATGTTTTTAAAAAAAACAGTCAAAATGCGCTCCACTCGGGCTGAAAACGCTGTTGGGGACATTTCATTAATGTTGACTACAAATCAAAAACTAAGCATTTTTCAGCTGAAATAATGAATGTAGTCCTCTTAATTCTTGCTTCTAAAGCATACGCAAGCAGAAATTTCAATGTACAATGATGTTTTTAAAAAAAGGGTCAAAATGTGCTCCACTCGGGCTGAAAACGCTTGTTTGGAACATTTCATTAATGTTGACTATAAATCATAAACTAAGCATTTTTCAGCTGAAATAATGAATGTAGTCCTCTTAATTCTTGCTTCTAAAGCATACGCAAGCAGAAATTTCAATGTACAATGATGTTTTTAAAAAAAACAGTCAAAATGCGCTCCACTCGGGCTGAAAACGCTGTTGGGGACATTTCATTAATGTTGACTACAAATCAAAAACTAAGCATTTTTCAGCTGAAATAATGAATGTAGTCCTCTTAATTCTTGCTTCTAAAGCATACGCAAGCAGAAATTTCAATGTACAATGATGTTTTTAAAAAAAGGGTCAAAATGTGCTCCACTCGGGCTGAAAACGCTTGTTTGGAACATTTCATTAATGTTGACTATAAATCATAAACTAAGCATTTTTCAGCTGAAATAATGAATGTAGTCCTCTTAATTCTTGCTTCTAAAGCATACGCAAGCAGAAATTTCAATGTACAATGATGTTTTTAAAAAAACAGTCAAAATGTGCTCCACTCGGGCTGAAAACGCTTGTTTGGGACATGACATTAATGTTGACTATAAATCATAAACTAAGCATTTTTCAGCTGAAATAATGAATGTAGTCCTCTTAATTCTTGCTTCTAAAGCATACGCAAGCAGAAATTTCAATGTACAATGATGTTTTTAAAAAAACAGTCAAAATGTGCTCCACTCGGGCTGAAAACGCTTGTTTGGGACATTACATTAATGTTGACTATAAATCATAAACTAAGCATTTTTCAGCTGAAATAATGAATGTAGTCCTCTTAATTCTTGCTTCTAAAGCATACGCAAACAGAAATTTCAATGTACAATGATGTTTTTTAAAAAACGGTCAAAATGTGCTCCACTCGGGCTGAAAACGCTTGTTCGGAACATTTCCTTAATGTTGACTATAAATCATAAACTAAGCATTTTTCAGCTGAAATAATGAATGTAGTCCTCTTAATTCTTGCTTCTAAAGCATACGCAAGCAGAAATTTCAATGTACAATGATGTTTTTAAAAAAAACAGTCAAAATGCGCTCCACTCGGGCTGAAAACGCTGTTGGGGACATTTCATTAATGTTGACTACAAATCAAAAACTAAGCATTTTTCAGCTGAAATAATGAATGTAGTCCTCTTAATTCTTGCTTCTAAAGCATACGCAAGCAGAAATTTCAATGTACAATGATGTTTTTAAAAAAACAGTCAAAATGTGCTCCACTCGGGCTGAAAACGCTTGTTTGGGACATTACATTAATGTTGACTATAAATCATAAACTAAACATTTTTCAGCTGAAATAATGAATGTAGTCCTCTTAATTCTTGCTTCTAAAGCATACGCAAACAGAAATTTCAATGTACAATGATGTTTTTAAAAAAACAGTCAAAATGTGCTCCACTCGGGCTGAAAACGCTTGTTTGGGACATTACATTAATGTTGACTATAAATCATAAACTAAGCATTTTTCAGCTGAAATAATGAATGTAGTCCTCTTAATTCTTGCTTCTAAAGCATACACAAACAGAAATTTCAATGTACAATAATGTTTTTAAAAAAACGGTCAAAATGTGCTCCACTCGGGCTGAAAACGCTTGTTTGGAACATTTCATTAATGTTGACTATAAATCATAAACTAAGCATTTTTCAGCTGAAATAATGAATGTAGTCCTCTTAATTCTTGCTTCTAAAGCATACGCAAGCAGAAATTTCAATGTACAATGATGTTTTTAAAAAAAACAGTCAAAATGTGCTTCACTCGGGCTGAAAACGCTGTTGGGGACATTTCATTAATGTTGACTACAAATCAAAAACTAAGCATTTTTCAGCTGAAATAATGAATGTAGTCCTCTTAATTCTTGCTTCTAAAGCATACGCAAGCAGAAATTTCAATGTACAATGATGTTTTTAAAAAAAGGGTCAAAATGTGCTCCACTGGGGCTGAAAACGCTTGTTTGGAACATTTCATTAATGTTGACTATAAATCATAAACTAAGCATTTTTCAGCTGAAATAATGAATGTAGTCCTCTTAATTCTTGCTTCTAAAGCATACGCAAGCAGAAATTTCAATGTACAATGATGTTTTTAAAAAAACAGTCAAAATGTGCTCCACTCGGGCTGAAAACGCTTGTTTGGGACATGACATTAATGTTGACTATAAATCATAAACTAAGCATTTTTCAGCTGAAATAATGAATGTAGTCCTCTTAATTCTTGCTTCTAAAGCATACGCAAGCAGAAATTTCAATGTACAATGATGTTTTTAAAAAAACAGTCAAAATGTGCTCCACTCGGGCTGAAAACGCTTGTTTGGGACATTACATTAATGTTGACTATAAATCATAAACTAAGCATTTTTCAGCTGAAATAATGAATGTAGTCCTCTTAATTCTTGCTTCTAAAGCATACGCAAAAAGAAATTTCAATGTACAATGATGTTTTTTAAAAAACGGTCAAAATGTGCTCCACTCGGGCTGAAAACGCTTGTTCGGAACATTTCCTTAATGTTGACTATAAATCATAAACTAAGCATTTTTCAGCTGAAATAATGAATGTAGTCCTCTTAATTCTTGCTTCTAAAGCATACGCAAGCAGAAATTTCAATGTACAATGATGTTTTTAAAAAAAACAGTCAAAATGCGCTCCACTCGGGCTGAAAACGCTGTTGGGGACATTTCATTAATGTTGACTACAAATCAAAAACTAAGCATTTTTCAGCTGAAATAATGAAAGTAGTCCTCTTAATTCTTGCTTCTAAAGCATACGCAAGCAGAAATTTCAATGTACAATGATGTTTTTAAAAAAAACAGTCAAAATGTGCTCCACTCGGGCTGAAAACGCTGTTGGGGACATTTCATTAATGTTGACTACAAATCAAAAACTAAGCATTTTTCAGCTGAAATAATGAATGTAGTCCTCTTAATTCTTGCTTCTAAAGCATTCGCAAGCAGAAATTTCAATGTACAATGATGTTTTTAAAAAAACAGTCAAAATGTGCTCCACTCGGGCTGAAAACGCTGTTGGGGACATTTCATTAATGTTGACTATAAATCATAAACTAAGCATTTTTCAGCTGAAATAATGAATGTAGTGCTCTTAATTCTTGCTTCTAAAGCATACGCAAGCAGAAATTTCAATGTACAATGATGTTTTTAAAAAAACAGTCAAAATGTGCTCCACTCGGGCTGAAAACGCTTGTTTGGGACATTACATTAATGTTGACTATAAATCATAAACTAAGCATTTTTCAGCTGAAATAATGAATGTAGTCCTCTTAATTCTTGCTTCTAAAGCATACGCAAACAGAAATTTCAATGTACAATGATGTTTTTTAAAAAACGGTCAAAATGTGCTCCACTCGGGCTGAAAACGCTTGTTCGGAACATTTCCTTAATGTTGACTATAAATCATAAACTAAGCATTTTTCAGCTGAAATAATGAATGTAGTCCTCTTAATTCTTGCTTCTAAAGCATACGCAAGCAGAAATTTCAATGTACAATGATGTTTTTAAAAAAAACAGTCAAAATGCGCTCCACTCGGGCTGAAAACGCTGTTGGGGACATTTCATTAATGTTGACTACAAATCAAAAACTAAGCATTTTTCAGCTGAAATAATGAATGTAGTCCTCTTAATTCTTGCTTCTAAAGCATACGCAAGCAGAAATTTCAATGTACAATGATGTTTTTAAAAAAAGGGTCAAAATGTGCTCCACTCGGGCTGAAAACGCTTGTTTGGAACATTTCCTTAATGTTGACTATAAATCATAAACTAAGCATTTTTCAGCTGAAATAATGAATGTAGTCCTCTTAATTCTTGCTTCTAAAGCATACGCAAGCAGAAATTTCAATGTACAATGATGTTTTTAAAAAAAACAGTCAAAATGCGCTCCACTCGGGCTGAAAACGCTGTTGGGGACATTTCATTAATGTTGACTACAAATCAAAAACTAAGCATTTTTCAGCTGAAATAATGAAAGTAGTCCTCTTAATTCTTGCTTCTAAAGCATACGCAAGCAGAAATTTCAATGTACAATGATGTTTTTAAAAAAAACAGTCAAAATGTGCTCCACTCGGGCTGAAAACGCTGTTGGGGACATTTCATTAATGTTGACTACAAATCAAAAACTAAGCATTTTTCAGCTGAAATAATGAATGTAGTCCTCTTAATTCTTGCTTCTAAAGCATTCGCAAGCAGAAATTTCAATGTACAATGATGTTTTTAAAAAAACAGTCAAAATGTGCTCCACTCGGGCTGAAAACGCTGTTGGGGACATTTCATTAATGTTGACTATAAATCATAAACTAAGCATTTTTCAGCTGAAATAATGAATGTAGTGCTCTTAATTCTTGCTTCTAAAGCATACGCAAGCAGAAATTTCAATGTACAATGATGTTTTTAAAAAAACAGTCAAAATGTGCTCCACTCGGGCTGAAAACGCTTGTTTGGGACATTACATTAATGTTGACTATAAATCATAAACTAAGCATTTTTCAGCTGAAATAATGAATGTAGTCCTCTTAATTCTTGCTTCTAAAGCATACGCAAACAGAAATTTCAATGTACAATGATGTTTTTTAAAAAACGGTCAAAATGTGCTCCACTCGGGCTGAAAACGCTTGTTCGGAACATTTCCTTAATGTTGACTATAAATCATAAACTAAGCATTTTTCAGCTGAAATAATGAATGTAGTCCTCTTAATTCTTGCTTCTAAAGCATACGCAAGCAGAAATTTCAATGTACAATGATGTTTTTAAAAAAAACAGTCAAAATGCGCTCCACTCGGGCTGAAAACGCTGTTGGGGACATTTCATTAATGTTGACTACAAATCAAAAACTAAGCATTTTTCAGCTGAAATAATGAATGTAGTCCTCTTAATTCTTGCTTCTAAAGCATACGCAAGCAGAAATTTCAATGTACAATGATGTTTTTAAAAAAAGGGTCAAAATGTGCTCCACTCGGGCTGAAAACGCTTGTTCGGAACATTTCCTTAATGTTGACTATAAATCATAAACTAAGCATTTTTCAGCTGAAATAATGAATGTAGTCCTCTTAATTCTTGCTTCTAAAGCATACGCAAGCAGAAATTTCAATGTACAATGATGTTTTTAAAAAAAACAGTCAAAATGCGCTCCACTCGGGCTGAAAACGCTGTTGGGGACATTTCATTAATGTTGACTACAAATCAAAAACTAAGCATTTTTCAGCTGAAATAATGAAAGTAGTCCTCTTAATTCTTGCTTCTAAAGCATACGCAAGCAGAAATTTCAATGTACAATGATGTTTTTAAAAAAAACAGTCAAAATGTGCTCCACTCGGGCTGAAAACGCTTGTTTGGGACATTACATTAATGTTGACTATAAATCATAAACTAAGCATTTTTCAGCTGAAATAATGAATGTAGTCCTCTTAATTCTTGCTTCTAAAGCATACGCAAGCAGAAATTTCAATGTACAATATGTTTTTAAAAAAAACAGTCAAAATGCGCTCCACTCGGGCTGAAAACGCTGTTGGGGACATTTCATTAATGTTGACTACAAATCAAAAACTAAGCATTTTTCAGCTGAAATAATGAATGTAGTCCTCTTAATTCTTGCTTCTAAAGCATACGCAAGCAGAAATTTCAATGTACAATGATGTTTTTAAAAAAAGGGTCAAAATGTGCTCCACTCGGGCTGAAAACGCTTGTTTGGAACATTTCATTAATGTTGACTATAAATCATAAACTAAGCATTTTTCAGCTGAAATAATGAATGTAGTCCTCTTAATTCTTGCTTCTAAAGCATACGCAAGCAGAAATTTCAATGTACAATGATGTTTTTAAAAAAACAGTCAAAATGTGCTCCACTCGGGCTGAAAACGCTTGTTTGGGACATGACATTAATGTTGACTATAAATCATAAACTAAGCATTTTTCAGCTGAAATAATGAATGTAGTCCTCTTAATTCTTGCTTCTAAAGCATACGCAAGCAGAAATTTCAATGTACAATGATGTTTTTAAAAAAACAGTCAAAATGTGCTCCACTCGGGCTGAAAACGCTTGTTTGGGACATTACATTAATGTTGACTATAAATCATAAACTAAGCATTTTTCAGCTGAAATAATGAATGTAGTCCTCTTAATTCTTGCTTCTAAAGCATACGCAAACAGAAATTTCAATGTACAATGATGTTTTTTAAAAAACGGTCAAAATGTGCTCCACTCGGGCTGAAAACGCTTGTTCGGAACATTTCCTTAATGTTGACTATAAATCATAAACTAAGCATTTTTCAGCTGAAATAATGAATGTAGTCCTCTTAATTCTTGCTTCTAAAGCATACGCAAGCAGAAATTTCAATGTACAATGATGTTTTTAAAAAAAACAGTCAAAATGCGCTCCACTCGGGCTGAAAACGCTGTTGGGGACATTTCATTAATGTTGACTACAAATCAAAAACTAAGCATTTTTCAGCTGAAATAATGAATGTAGTCCTCTTAATTCTTGCTTCTAAAGCATACGCAAGCAGAAATTTCAATGTACAATGATGTTTTTAAAAAAAGGGTCAAAATGTGCTCCACTCGGGCTGAAAACGCTTGTTTGGAACATTTCATTAATGTTGACTATAAATCATAAACTAAGCATTTTTCAGCTGAAATAATGAATGTAGTCCTCTTAATTCTTGCTTCTAAAGCATACGCAAGCAGAAATTTCAATGTACAATGATGTTTTTAAAAAAACAGTCAAAATGTGCTCCACTCGGGCTGAAAACGCTTGTTTGGGACATGACATTAATGTTGACTATAAATCATAAACTAAGCATTTTTCAGCTGAAATAATGAATGTAGTCCTCTTAATTCTTGCTTCTAAAGCATACGCAAGCAGAAATTTCAATGTACAATGATGTTTTTAAAAAAACAGTCAAAATGTGCTCCACTCGGGCTGAAAACGCTTGTTTGGGACATTACATTAATGTTGACTATAAATCATAAACTAAGCATTTTTCAGCTGAAATAATGAATGTAGTGCTCTTAATTCTTGCTTCTAAAGCATACGCAAGCAGAAATTTCAATGTACAATGATGTTTTTAAAAAAACAGTCAAAATGTGCTCCACTCGGGCTGAAAACGCTTGTTTGGGACATTACATTAATGTTGACTATAAATCATAAACTAAGCATTTTTCAGCTGAAATAATGAATGTAGTCCTCTTAATTCTTGCTTCTAAAGCATACGCAAACAGAAATTTCAATGTACAATGATGTTTTTTAAAAAACGGTCAAAATGTGCTCCACTCGGGCTGAAAACGCTTGTTCGGAACATTTCCTTAATGTTGACTATAAATCATAAACTAAGCATTTTTCAGCTGAAATAATGAATGTAGTCCTCTTAATTCTTGCTTCTAAAGCATACGCAAGCAGAAATTTCAATGTACAATGATGTTTTTAAAAAAAACAGTCAAAATGCGCTCCACTCGGGCTGAAAACGCTGTTGGGGACATTTCATTAATGTTGACTACAAATCAAAAACTAAGCATTTTTCAGCTGAAATAATGAATGTAGTCCTCTTAATTCTTGCTTCTAAAGCATACGCAAGCAGAAATTTCAATGTACAATGATGTTTTTAAAAAAAGGGTCAAAATGTGCTCCACTCGGGCTGAAAACGCTTGTTTGGAACATTTCATTAATGTTGACTATAAATCATAAACTAAGCATTTTTCAGCTGAAATAATGAATGTAGTCCTCTTAATTCTTGCTTCTAAAGCATACGCAAGCAGAAATTTCAATGTACAATGATGTTTTTAAAAAAACAGTCAAAATGTGCTCCACTCGGGCTGAAAACGCTTGTTTGGGACATGACATTAATGTTGACTATAAATCATAAACTAAGCATTTTTCAGCTGAAATAATGAATGTAGTCCTCTTAATTCTTGCTTCTAAAGCATACGCAAGCAGAAATTTCAATGTACAATGATGTTTTTAAAAAAACAGTCAAAATGTGCTCCACTCGGGCTGAAAACGCTTGTTTGGGACATTACATTAATGTTGACTATAAATCATAAACTAAGCATTTTTCAGCTGAAATAATGAATGTAGTCCTCTTAATTCTTGCTTCTAAAGCATACGCAAACAGAAATTTCAATGTACAATGATGTTTTTTAAAAAACGGTCAAAATGTGCTCCACTCGGGCTGAAAACGCTTGTTCGGAACATTTCCTTAATGTTGACTATAAATCATAAACTAAGCATTTTTCAGCTGAAATAATGAATGTAGTCCTCTTAATTCTTGCTTCTAAAGCATACGCAAGCAGAAATTTCAATGTACAATGATGTTTTTAAAAAAAACAGTCAAAATGCGCTCCACTCGGGCTGAAAACGCTGTTGGGGACATTTCATTAATGTTGACTACAAATCAAAAACTAAGCATTTTTCAGCTGTAATAATGAATGTAGTCCTCTTAATTCTTGCTTCTAAAGCATACGCAAGCAGAAATTTCAATGTACAATGATGTTTTTAAAAAAAGGGTCAAAATGTGCTCCACTCGGGCTGAAAACGCTTGTTTGGAACATTTCATTAATGTTGACTATAAATCATAAACTAAGCATTTTTCAGCTGAAATAATGAATGTAGTCCTCTTAATTCTTGCTTCTAAAGCATACGCAAGCAGAAATTTCAATGTACAATGATGTTTTTAAAAAAACAGTCAAAATGTGCTCCACTCGGGCTGAAAACGCTTGTTTGGGATATGACATTAATGTTGACTATAAATCATAAACTAAGCATTTTTCAGCTGAAATAATGAATGTAGTCCTCTTAATTCTTGCTTCTAAAGCATACGCAAGCAGAAATTTCAATGTACAATGATGTTTTTAAAAAAACAGTCAAAATGTGCTCCACTCGGGCTGAAAACGCTTGTTTGGGACATTACATTAATGTTGACTATAAATCATAAACTAAGCATTTTTCAGCTGAAATAATGAATGTAGTCCTCTTAATTCTTGCTTCTAAAGCATACGCAAAAAGAAATTTCAATGTACAATGATGTTTTTTAAAAAACGGTCAAAATGTGCTCCACTCGGGCTGAAAACGCTTGTTCGGAACATTTCCTTAATGTTGACTATAAATCATAAACTAAGCATTTTTCAGCTGAAATAATGAATGTAGTCCTCTTAATTCTTGCTTCTAAAGCATACGCAAGCAGAAATTTCAATGTACAATGATGTTTTTAAAAAAAACAGTCAAAATGCGCTCCACTCGGGCTGAAAACGCTGTTGGGGACATTTCATTAATGTTGACTACAAATCAAAAACTAAGCATTTTTCAGCTGAAATAATGAATGTAGTCCTCTTAATTCTTGCTTCTAAAGCATACGCAAGCAGAAATTTCAATGTACAATGATGTTTTTAAAAAAACAGTCAAAATGTGCTCCACTCGGGCTGAAAACGCTTGTTTGGGACATGACATTAATGTTGACTATAAATCATAAACTAAGCATTTTTCAGCTGAAATAATGAATGTAGTCCTCTTAATTCTTGCTTCTAAAGCATACGCAAGCAGAAATTTCAATGTACAATGATGTTTTTAAAAAAACGGTCAAAATGTGCTCCACTCGGGCTGAAAACGCTTGTTTGGAACATTTCATTAATGTTGACTATAAATCATAAACTAAGCATTTTTCAGCTGAAATAATGAATGTAGTCCTCTTAATTCTTGCTTCTAAAGCATACGCAAGCAGAAATTTCAATGTACAATGATGTTTTTAAAAAAACAGTCAAAATGTGCTCCACTCGGGCTGAAAACGCTTGTTTGGGACATGACATTAATGTTGACTATAAATCATAAACTAAGCATTTTTCAGCTGAAATAATGAATGTAGTCCTCTTAATTCTTACTTCTAAAGCATACGCAAGCAGAAATTTCAATGTACAATGATGTTTTTAAAAAAACGGTCAAAATGTGCTCCACTCGGGCTGAAAACGCTTGTTTGGAACATTTCATTAATGTTGACTATAAATCATAAACTAAGCATTTTTCAGCTGAAATAATGAATGTAGTCCTCTTAATTCTTGCTTCTAAAGCATACGCAAGCAGAAATTTCAATGTACAATGATGTTTTTAAAAAAAACAGTCAAAATGTGCTCCACTCGGGCTGAAAACGCTGTTGGGGACATTTCATTAATGTTGACTACAAATCAAAAACTAAGCATTTTTCAGCTGAAATAATGAATGTAGTCCTCTTAATTCTTGCTTCTAAAGCATTCGCAAGCAGAAATTTCAATGTACAATGATGTTTTTAAAAAAACAGTCAAAATGTGCTCCACTCGGGCTGAAAACGCTGTTGGGGACATTTCATTAATGTTGACTATAAATCATAAACTAAGCATTTTTCAGCTGAAATAATGAATGTAGTCCTCTTAATTCTTGCTTCTAAAGAATACGCAAGCAGAAATTTCAATGTACAATGATGTTTTTAAAAAAACAGTCAAAATGTGCTCCACTCGGGCTGAAAACGCTTGTTTGGGACATTACATTAATGTTGACTATAAATCATAAACTAAGCATTTTTCAGCTGAAATAATGAATGTAGTCCTCTTAATTCTTGCTTCTAAAGCATACGCAAACAGAAATTTCAATGTACAATGATGTTTTTTAAAAAACGGTCAAAATGTGCTCCACTCGGGCTGAAAACGCTTGTTCGGAACATTTCCTTAATGTTGACTATAAATCATAAACTAAGCATTTTTCAGCTGAAATAATGAATGTAGTCCTCTTAATTCTTGCTTCTAAAGCATACGCAAGCAGAAATTTCAATGTACAATGATGTTTTTAAAAAAAACAGTCAAAATGCGCTCCACTCGGGCTGAAAACGCTGTTGGGGACATTTCATTAATGTTGACTACAAATCAAAAACTAAGCATTTTTCAGCTGAAATAATGAATGTAGTCCTCTTAATTCTTGCTTCTAAAGCATACGCAAGCAGAAATTTCAATGTACAATGATATTTTTAAAAAAAGGGTCAAAATGTGCTCCACTCGGGCTGAAAACGCTTGTTTGGAACATTTCATTAATGTTGACTATAAATCATAAACTAAGCATTTTTCAGCTGAAATAATGAATGTAGTCCTCTTAATTCTTGCTTCTAAAGCATACGCAAGCAGAAATTTCAATGTACAATGATGTTTTTAAAAAAAACAGTCAAAATGCGCTCCACTCGGGCTGAAAACGCTGTTGGGGACATTTCATTAATGTTGACTACAAATCAAAAACTAAGCATTTTTCAGCTGAAATAATGAATGTAGTCCTCTTAATTCTTGCTTCTAAAGCATACGCAAGCAGAAATTTCAATGTACAATAATGTTTTTAAAAAAAAGGGTCAAAATGTGCTCCACTCGGGCTGAAAACGCTTGTTTGGAACATTTCATTAATGTTGACTATAAATCATAAACTAAGCATTTTTCAGCTGAAATAATGAATGTAGTCCTCTTAATTCTTGCTTCTAAAGCATACGCAAGCAGAAATTTCAATGTACAATGATGTTTT
Organism: Hippichthys cyanospilos; assembly: GCF_059441005.1. Taxonomy (NCBI): domain Eukaryota; kingdom Metazoa; phylum Chordata; class Actinopteri; order Syngnathiformes; family Syngnathidae; genus Hippichthys; species Hippichthys cyanospilos. The sequence continues at coordinate 828,398 of NW_028283380.1, forward strand.
TAAAAAAACAGTCAAAATGTGCTCCACTCGGGCTGAAAACGCTTGTTTGGGACATGACATTAATGTTGACTATAAATCATAAACTAAGCATTTTTCAGCTGAAATAATGAATGTAGTCCTCTTAATTCTTGCTTCTAAAGCATACGCAAGCAGAAATTTCAATGTACAATGATGTTTTTAAAAAAACAGTCAAAATGTGCTCCACTCGGGCTGAAAACGCTTGTTTGGGACATTACATTAATGTTGACTATAAATCATAAACTAAGCATTTTTCAGCTGAAATAATGAATGTAGTCCTCTTAATTCTTGCTTCTAAAGCATACGCAAACAGAAATTTCAATGTACAATGATGTTTTTTAAAAAACGGTCAAAATGTGCTCCACTCGGGCTGAAAACGCTTGTTCGGAACATTTCCTTAATGTTGACTATAAATCATAAACTAAGCATTTTTCAGCTGAAATAATGAATGTAGTCCTCTTAATTCTTGCTTCTAAAGCATACGCAAGCAGAAATTTCAATGTACAATGATGTTTTTAAAAAAAACAGTCAAAATGCGCTCCACTCGGGCTGAAAACGCTGTTGGGGACATTTCATTAATGTTGACTACAAATCAAAAACTAAGCATTTTTCAGCTGAAATAATGAATGTAGTCCTCTTAATTCTTGCTTCTAAAGCATACGCAAGCAGAAATTTCAATGTACAATGATGTTTTTAAAAAAAGGGTCAAAATGTGCTCCACTCGGGCTGAAAACGCTTGTTTGGAACATTTCATTAATGTTGACTATAAATCATAAACTAAGCATTTTTCAGCTGAAATAATGAATGTAGTCCTCTTAATTCTTGCTTCTAAAGCATACGCAAGCAGAAATTTCAATGTACAATGATGTTTTTAAAAAAACAGTCAAAATGTGCTCCACTCGGGCTGAAAACGCTTGTTTGGGACATGACATTAATGTTGACTATAAATCATAAACTAAGCATTTTTCAGCTGAAATAATGAATGTAGTCCTCTTAATTCTTGCTTCTAAAGCATACGCAAGCAGAAATTTCAATGTACAATGATGTTTTTAAAAAAACAGTCAAAATGTGCTCCACTCGGGCTGAAAACGCTTGTTTGGGACATTACATTAATGTTGACTATAAATCATAAACTAAGCATTTTTCAGCTGAAATAATGAATGTAGTGCTCTTAATTCTTGCTTCTAAAGCATACGCAAGCAGAAATTTCAATGTACAATGATGTTTTTAAAAAAACAGTCAAAATGTGCTCCACTCGGGCTGAAAACGCTTGTTTGGGACATTACATTAATGTTGACTATAAATCATAAACTAAGCATTTTTCAGCTGAAATAATGAATGTAGTCCTCTTAATTCTTGCTTCTAAAGCATACGCAAACAGAAATTTCAATGTACAATGATGTTTTTTAAAAAACGGTCAAATTGTGCTCCACTCGGGCTGAAAACGCTTGTTCGGAACATTTCCTTAATGTTGACTATAAATCATAAACTAAGCATTTTTCAGCTGAAATAATGAATGTAGTCCTCTTAATTCTTGCTTCTAAAGCATACGCAAGCAGAAATTTCAATGTACAATGATGTTTTTAAAAAAAACAGTCAAAATGCGCTCCACTCGGGCTGAAAACGCTGTTGGGGACATTTCATTAATGTTGACTACAAATCAAAAACTAAGCATTTTTCAGCTGAAATAATGAATGTAGTCCTCTTAATTCTTGCTTCTAAAGCATACGCAAGCAGAAATTTCAATGTACAATGATGTTTTTAAAAAAAGGGTCAAAATGTGCTCCACTCGGGCTGAAAACGCTTGTTTGGAACATTTCATTAATGTTGACTATAAATCATAAACTAAGCATTTTTCAGCTGAAATAATGAATGTAGTCCTCTTAATTCTTGCTTCTAAAGCATACGCAAGCAGAAATTTCAATGTACAATGATGTTTTTAAAAAAACAGTCAAAATGTGCTCCACTCGGGCTGAAAACGCTTGTTTGGGACATGACATTAATGTTGACTATAAATCATAAACTAAGCATTTTTCAGCTGAAATAATGAATGTAGTCCTCTTAATTCTTGCTTCTAAAGCATACGCAAGCAGAAATTTCAATGTACAATGATGTTTTTAAAAAAACAGTCAAAATGTGCTCCACTCGGGCTGAAAACGCTTGTTTGGGACATTACATTAATGTTGACTATAAATCATAAACTAAGCATTTTTCAGCTGAAATAATGAATGTAGTCCTCTTAATTCTTGCTTCTAAAGCATACGCAAACAGAAATTTCAATGTACAATGATGTTTTTTAAAAAACGGTCAAAATGTGCTCCACTCGGGCTGAAAACGCTTGTTCGGAACATTTCCTTAATGTTGACTATAAATCATAAACTAAGCATTTTTCAGCTGAAATAATGAATGTAGTCCTCTTAATTCTTGCTTCTAAAGCATACGCAAGCAGAAATTTCAATGTACAATGATGTTTTTAAAAAAAACAGTCAAAATGCGCTCCACTCGGGCTGAAAACGCTGTTGGGGACATTTCATTAATGTTGACTACAAATCAAAAACTAAGCATTTTTCAGCTGTAATAATGAATGTAGTCCTCTTAATTCTTGCTTCTAAAGCATACGCAAGCAGAAATTTCAATGTACAATGATGTTTTTAAAAAAAGGGTCAAAATGTGCTCCACTCGGGCTGAAAACGCTTGTTTGGAACATTTCATTAATGTTGACTATAAATCATAAACTAAGCATTTTTCAGCTGAAATAATGAATGTAGTCCTCTTAATTCTTGCTTCTAAAGCATACGCAAGCAGAAATTTCAATGTACAATGATGTTTTTAAAAAAACAGTCAAAATGTGCTCCACTCGGGCTGAAAACGCTTGTTTGGGATATGACATTAATGTTGACTATAAATCATAAACTAAGCATTTTTCAGCTGAAATAATGAATGTAGTCCTCTTAATTCTTGCTTCTAAAGCATACGCAAGCAGAAATTTCAATGTACAATGATGTTTTTAAAAAAACAGTCAAAATGTGCTCCACTCGGGCTGAAAACGCTTGTTTGGGACATTACATTAATGTTGACTATAAATCATAAACTAAGCATTTTTCAGCTGAAATAATGAATGTAGTCCTCTTAATTCTTGCTTCTAAAGCATACGCAAAAAGAAATTTCAATGTACAATGATGTTTTTTAAAAAACGGTCAAAATGTGCTCCACTCGGGCTGAAAACGCTTGTTCGGAACATTTCCTTAATGTTGACTATAAATCATAAACTAAGCATTTTTCAGCTGAAATAATGAATGTAGTCCTCTTAATTCTTGCTTCTAAAGCATACGCAAGCAGAAATTTCAATGTACAATGATGTTTTTAAAAAAAACAGTCAAAATGCGCTCCACTCGGGCTGAAAACGCTGTTGGGGACATTTCATTAATGTTGACTACAAATCAAAAACTAAGCATTTTTCAGCTGAAATAATGAATGTAGTCCTCTTAATTCTTGCTTCTAAAGCATACGCAAGCAGAAATTTCAATGTACAATGATGTTTTTAAAAAAACAGTCAAAATGTGCTCCACTCGGGCTGAAAACGCTTGTTTGGGACATGACATTAATGTTGACTATAAATCATAAACTAAGCATTTTTCAGCTGAAATAATGAATGTAGTCCTCTTAATTCTTGCTTCTAAAGCATACGCAAGCAGAAATTTCAATGTACAATGATGTTTTTAAAAAAACGGTCAAAATGTGCTCCACTCGGGCTGAAAACGCTTGTTTGGAACATTTCATTAATGTTGACTATAAATCATAAACTAAGCATTTTTCAGCTGAAATAATGAATGTAGTCCTCTTAATTCTTGCTTCTAAAGCATACGCAAGCAGAAATTTCAATGTACAATGATGTTTTTAAAAAAACAGTCAAAATGTGCTCCACTCGGGCTGAAAACGCTTGTTTGGGACATGACATTAATGTTGACTATAAATCATAAACTAAGCATTTTTCAGCTGAAATAATGAATGTAGTCCTCTTAATTCTTACTTCTAAAGCATACGCAAGCAGAAATTTCAATGTACAATGATGTTTTTAAAAAAACGGTCAAAATGTGCTCCACTCGGGCTGAAAACGCTTGTTTGGAACATTTCATTAATGTTGACTATAAATCATAAACTAAGCATTTTTCAGCTGAAATAATGAATGTAGTCCTCTTAATTCTTGCTTCTAAAGCATACGCAAGCAGAAATTTCAATGTACAATGATGTTTTTAAAAAAAACAGTCAAAATGTGCTCCACTCGGGCTGAAAACGCTGTTGGGGACATTTCATTAATGTTGACTACAAATCAAAAACTAAGCATTTTTCAGCTGAAATAATGAATGTAGTCCTCTTAATTCTTGCTTCTAAAGCATTCGCAAGCAGAAATTTCAATGTACAATGATGTTTTTAAAAAAACAGTCAAAATGTGCTCCACTCGGGCTGAAAACGCTGTTGGGGACATTTCATTAATGTTGACTATAAATCATAAACTAAGCATTTTTCAGCTGAAATAATGAATGTAGTCCTCTTAATTCTTGCTTCTAAAGAATACGCAAGCAGAAATTTCAATGTACAATGATGTTTTTAAAAAAACAGTCAAAATGTGCTCCACTCGGGCTGAAAACGCTTGTTTGGGACATTACATTAATGTTGACTATAAATCATAAACTAAGCATTTTTCAGCTGAAATAATGAATGTAGTCCTCTTAATTCTTGCTTCTAAAGCATACGCAAACAGAAATTTCAATGTACAATGATGTTTTTTAAAAAACGGTCAAAATGTGCTCCACTCGGGCTGAAAACGCTTGTTCGGAACATTTCCTTAATGTTGACTATAAATCATAAACTAAGCATTTTTCAGCTGAAATAATGAATGTAGTCCTCTTAATTCTTGCTTCTAAAGCATACGCAAGCAGAAATTTCAATGTACAATGATGTTTTTAAAAAAAACAGTCAAAATGCGCTCCACTCGGGCTGAAAACGCTGTTGGGGACATTTCATTAATGTTGACTACAAATCAAAAACTAAGCATTTTTCAGCTGAAATAATGAATGTAGTCCTCTTAATTCTTGCTTCTAAAGCATACGCAAGCAGAAATTTCAATGTACAATGATATTTTTAAAAAAAGGGTCAAAATGTGCTCCACTCGGGCTGAAAACGCTTGTTTGGAACATTTCATTAATGTTGACTATAAATCATAAACTAAGCATTTTTCAGCTGAAATAATGAATGTAGTCCTCTTAATTCTTGCTTCTAAAGCATACGCAAGCAGAAATTTCAATGTACAATGATGTTTTTAAAAAAAACAGTCAAAATGCGCTCCACTCGGGCTGAAAACGCTGTTGGGGACATTTCATTAATGTTGACTACAAATCAAAAACTAAGCATTTTTCAGCTGAAATAATGAATGTAGTCCTCTTAATTCTTGCTTCTAAAGCATACGCAAGCAGAAATTTCAATGTACAATGATGTTTTTAAAAAAAAGGGTCAAAATGTGCTCCACTCGGGCTGAAAACGCTTGTTTGGAACATTTCATTAATGTTGACTATAAATCATAAACTAAGCATTTTTCAGCTGAAATAATGAATGTAGTCCTCTTAATTCTTGCTTCTAAAGCATACGCAAGCAGAAATTTCAATGTACAATGATGTTTTTAAAAAAACAGTCAAAATGTGCTCCACTCGGGCTGAAAACGCTTGTTTGGGACATGACATTAATGTTGACTATAAATCATAAACTAAGCATTTTTCAGCTGAAATAATGAATGTAGTCCTCTTAATTCTTGCTTCTAAAGCATACGCAAGCAGAAATTTCAATGTACAATGATGTTTTTAAAAAAACAGTCAAAATGTGCTCCACTCGGGCTGAAAACGCTTGTTTGGGACATTACATTAATGTTGACTATAAATCATAAACTAAGCATTTTTCAGCTGAAATAATGAATGTAGTCCTCTTAATTCTTGCTTCTAAAGCATACGCAAACAGAAATTTCAATGTACAATGATGTTTTTTAAAAAACGGTCAAAATGTGCTCCACTCGGGCTGAAAACGCTTGTTCGGAACATTTCCTTAATGTTGACTATAAATCATAAACTAAGCATTTTTCAGCTGAAATAATGAATGTAGTCCTCTTAATTCTTGCTTCTAAAGCATACGCAAGCAGAAATTTCAATGTACAATGATGTTTTTAAAAAAAACAGTCAAAATGCGCTCCACTCGGGCTGAAAACGCTGTTGGGGACATTTCATTAATGTTGACTACAAATCAAAAACTAAGCATTTTTCAGCTGAAATAATGAATGTAGTCCTCTTAATTCTTGCTTCTAAAGCATACGCAAGCAGAAATTTCAATGTACAATGATGTTTTTAAAAAAAGGGTCAAAATGTGCTCCACTCGGGCTGAAAACGCTTGTTTGGAACATTTCATTAATGTTGACTATAAATCATAAACTAAGCATTTTTCAGCTGAAATAATGAATGTAGTCCTCTTAATTCTTGCTTCTAAAGCATACGCAAGCAGAAATTTCAATGTACAATGATGTTTTTAAAAAAACAGTCAAAATGTGCTCCACTCGGGCTGAAAACGCTTGTTTGGGACATGACATTAATGTTGACTATAAATCATAAACTAAGCATTTTTCAGCTGAAATAATGAATGTAGTCCTCTTAATTCTTGCTTCTAAAGCATACGCAAGCAGAAATTTCAATGTACAATGATGTTTTTAAAAAAACAGTCAAAATGTGCTCCACTCGGGCTGAAAACGCTTGTTTGGGACATTACATTAATGTTGACTATAAATCATAAACTAAGCATTTTTCAGCTGAAATAATGAATGTAGTGCTCTTAATTCTTGCTTCTAAAGCATACGCAAGCAGAAATTTCAATGTACAATGATGTTTTTAAAAAAACAGTCAAAATGTGCTCCACTCGGGCTGAAAACGCTTGTTTGGGACATTACATTAATGTTGACTATAAATCATAAACTAAGCATTTTTCAGCTGAAATAATGAATGTAGTCCTCTTAATTCTTGCTTCTAAAGCATACGCAAACAGAAATTTCAATGTACAATGATGTTTTTTAAAAAACGGTCAAAATGTGCTCCACTCGGGCTGAAAACGCTTGTTCGGAACATTTCCTTAATGTTGACTATAAATCATAAACTAAGCATTTTTCAGCTGAAATAATGAATGTAGTCCTCTTAATTCTTGCTTCTAAAGCATACGCAAGCAGAAATTTCAATGTACAATGATGTTTTTAAAAAAAACAGTCAAAATGCGCTCCACTCGGGCTGAAAACGCTGTTGGGGACATTTCATTAATGTTGACTACAAATCAAAAACTAAGCATTTTTCAGCTGAAATAATGAATGTAGTCCTCTTAATTCTTGCTTCTAAAGCATACGCAAGCAGAAATTTCAATGTACAATGATGTTTTTAAAAAAAGGGTCAAAATGTGCTCCACTCGGGCTGAAAACGCTTGTTCGGAACATTTCCTTAATGTTGACTATAAATCATAAACTAAGCATTTTTCAGCTGAAATAATGAATGTAGTCCTCTTAATTCTTGCTTCTAAAGCATACGCAAGCAGAAATTTCAATGTACAATGATGTTTTTAAAAAAAACAGTCAAAATGCGCTCCACTCGGGCTGAAAACGCTGTTGGGGACATTTCATTAATGTTGACTACAAATCAAAAACTAAGCATTTTTCAGCTGAAATAATGAAAGTAGTCCTCTTAATTCTTGCTTCTAAAGCATACGCAAGCAGAAATTTCAATGTACAATGATGTTTTTAAAAAAAACAGTCAAAATGTGCTCCACTCGGGCTGAAAACGCTTGTTTGGGACATTACATTAATGTTGACTATAAATCATAAACTAAGCATTTTTCAGCTGAAATAATGAATGTAGTCCTCTTAATTCTTGCTTCTAAAGCATACGCAAGCAGAAATTTCAATGTACAATATGTTTTTAAAAAAAACAGTCAAAATGCGCTCCACTCGGGCTGAAAACGCTGTTGGGGACATTTCATTAATGTTGACTACAAATCAAAAACTAAGCATTTTTCAGCTGAAATAATGAATGTAGTCCTCTTAATTCTTGCTTCTAAAGCATACGCAAGCAGAAATTTCAATGTACAATGATGTTTTTAAAAAAAGGGTCAAAATGTGCTCCACTCGGGCTGAAAACGCTTGTTTGGAACATTTCATTAATGTTGACTATAAATCATAAACTAAGCATTTTTCAGCTGAAATAATGAATGTAGTCCTCTTAATTCTTGCTTCTAAAGCATACGCAAGCAGAAATTTCAATGTACAATGATGTTTTTAAAAAAACAGTCAAAATGTGCTCCACTCGGGCTGAAAACGCTTGTTTGGGACATGACATTAATGTTGACTATAAATCATAAACTAAGCATTTTTCAGCTGAAATAATGAATGTAGTCCTCTTAATTCTTGCTTCTAAAGCATACGCAAGCAGAAATTTCAATGTACAATGATGTTTTTAAAAAAACAGTCAAAATGTGCTCCACTCGGGCTGAAAACGCTTGTTTGGGACATTACATTAATGTTGACTATAAATCATAAACTAAGCATTTTTCAGCTGAAATAATGAATGTAGTCCTCTTAATTCTTGCTTCTAAAGCATACGCAAACAGAAATTTCAATGTACAATGATGTTTTTTAAAAAACGGTCAAAATGTGCTCCACTCGGGCTGAAAACGCTTGTTCGGAACATTTCCTTAATGTTGACTATAAATCATAAACTAAGCATTTTTCAGCTGAAATAATGAATGTAGTCCTCTTAATTCTTGCTTCTAAAGCATACGCAAGCAGAAATTTCAATGTACAATGATGTTTTTAAAAAAAACAGTCAAAATGCGCTCCACTCGGGCTGAAAACGCTGTTGGGGACATTTCATTAATGTTGACTACAAATCAAAAACTAAGCATTTTTCAGCTGAAATAATGAATGTAGTCCTCTTAATTCTTGCTTCTAAAGCATACGCAAGCAGAAATTTCAATGTACAATGATGTTTTTAAAAAAAGGGTCAAAATGTGCTCCACTCGGGCTGAAAACGCTTGTTTGGAACATTTCATTAATGTTGACTATAAATCATAAACTAAGCATTTTTCAGCTGAAATAATGAATGTAGTCCTCTTAATTCTTGCTTCTAAAGCATACGCAAGCAGAAATTTCAATGTACAATGATGTTTTTAAAAAAACAGTCAAAATGTGCTCCACTCGGGCTGAAAACGCTTGTTTGGGACATGACATTAATGTTGACTATAAATCATAAACTAAGCATTTTTCAGCTGAAATAATGAATGTAGTCCTCTTAATTCTTGCTTCTAAAGCATACGCAAGCAGAAATTTCAATGTACAATGATGTTTTTAAAAAAACAGTCAAAATGTGCTCCACTCGGGCTGAAAACGCTTGTTTGGGACATTACATTAATGTTGACTATAAATCATAAACTAAGCATTTTTCAGCTGAAATAATGAATGTAGTCCTCTTAATTCTTGCTTCTAAAGCATACGCAAAAAGAAATTTCAATGTACAATGATGTTTTTTAAAAAACGGTCAAAATGTGCTCCACTCGGGCTGAAAACGCTTGTTCGGAACATTTCCTTAATGTTGACTATAAATCATAAACTAAGCATTTTTCAGCTGAAATAATGAATGTAGTCCTCTTAATTCTTGCTTCTAAAGCATACACAAGCAGAAATTTCAATGTACAATGATGTTTTTAAAAAAAACAGTCAAAATGCGCTCCACTCGGGCTGAAAACGCTGTTGGGGACATTTCATTAATGTTGACTACAAATCAAAAACTAAGCATTTTTCAGCTGAAATAATGAAAGTAGTCCTCTTAATTCTTGCTTCTAAAGCATACGCAAGCAGAAATTTCAATGTACAATGATGTTTTTAAAAAAAACAGTCAAAATGTGCTCCACTCGGGCTGAAAACGCTGTTGGGGACATTTCATTAATGTTGACTACAAATCAAAAACTAAGCATTTTTCAGCTGAAATAATGAATGTAGTCCTCTTAATTCTTGCTTCTAAAGCATTCGCAAGCAGAAATTTCAATGTACAATGATGTTTTTAAAAAAACAGTCAAAATGTGCTCCACTCGGGCTGAAAACGCTGTTGGGGACATTTCATTAATGTTGACTATAAATCATAAACTAAGCATTTTTCAGCTGAAATAATGAATGTAGTGCTCTTAATTCTTGCTTCTAAAGCATACGCAAGCAGAAATTTCAATGTACAATGATGTTTTTAAAAAAACAGTCAAAATGTGCTCCACTCGGGCTGAAAACGCTTGTTTGGGACATTACATTAATGTTGACTATAAATCATAAACTAAGCATTTTTCAGCTGAAATAATGAATGTAGTCCTCTTAATTCTTGCTTCTAAAGCATACGCAAACAGAAATTTCAATGTACAATGATGTTTTTTAAAAAACGGTCAAAATGTGCTCCACTCGGGCTGAAAACGCTTGTTCGGAACATTTCCTTAATGTTGACTATAAATCATAAACTAAGCATTTTTCAGCTGAAATAATGAATGTAGTCCTCTTAATTCTTGCTTCTAAAGCATACGCAAGCAGAAATTTCAATGTACAATGATGTTTTTAAAAAAACAGTCAAAATGTGCTCCACTCGGGCTGAAAACGCTTGTTTGGGACATTACATTAATGTTGACTATAAATCATAAACTAAGCATTTTTCAGCTGAAATAATGAATGTAGTCCTCTTAATTCTTGCTTCTAAAGCATACGCAAACAGAAATTTCAATGTACAATGATGTTTTTTAAAAAACGGTCAAAATGTGCTCCACTCGGGCTGAAAACGCTTGTTCGGAACATTTCCTTAATGTTGACTATAAATCATAAACTAAGCATTTTTCAGCTGAAATAATGAATGTAGTCCTCTTAATTCTTGCTTCTAAAGCATACGCAAGCAGAAATTTCAATGTACAATGATGTTTTTAAAAAAAACAGTCAAAATGCGCTCCACTCGGGCTGAAAACGCTGTTGGGGACATTTCATTAATGTTGACTACAAATCAAAAACTAAGCATTTTTCAGCTGAAATAATGAATGTAGTCCTCTTAATTCTTGCTTCTAAAGCATACGCAAGCAGAAATTTCAATGTACAATGATGTTTTTAAAAAAAGGGTCAAAATGTGCTCCACTCGGGCTGAAAACGCTTGTTTGGAACATTTCATTAATGTTGACTATAAATCATAAACTAAGCATTTTTCAGCTGAAATAATGAATGTAGTCCTCTTAATTCTTGCTTCTAAAGCATACGCAAGCAGAAATTTCAATGTACAATGATGTTTTTAAAAAAACAGTCAAAATGTGCTCCACTCGGGCTGAAAACGCTTGTTTGGGACATGACATTAATGTTGACTATAAATCATAAACTAAGCATTTTTCAGCTGAAATAATGAATGTAGTCCTCTTAATTCTTGCTTCTAAAGCATACGCAAGCAGAAATTTCAATGTACAATGATGTTTTTAAAAAAACAGTCAAAATGTGCTCCACTCGGGCTGAAAACGCTTGTTTGGGATATGACATTAATGTTGACTATAAATCATAAACTAAGCATTTTTCAGCTGAAATAATGAATGTAGTCCTCTTAATTCTTGCTTCTAAAGCATACGCAAGCAGAAATTTCAATGTACAATGATGTTTTTAAAAAAACAGTCAAAATGTGCTCCACTCGGGCTGAAAACGCTTGTTTGGGACATTACATTAATGTTGACTATAAATCATAAACTAAGCATTTTTCAGCTGAAATAATGAATGTAGTCCTCTTAATTCTTGCTTCTAAAGCATACGCAAAAAGAAATTTCAATGTACAATGATGTTTTTTAAAAAACGGTCAAAATGTGCTCCACTCGGGCTGAAAACGCTTGTTCGGAACATTTCCTTAATGTTGACTATAAATCATAAACTAAGCATTTTTCAGCTGAAATAATGAATGTAGTCCTCTTAATTCTTGCTTCTAAAGCATACGCAAGCAGAAATTTCAATGTACAATGATGTTTTTAAAAAAAACAGTCAAAATGCGCTCCACTCGGGCTGAAAACGCTGTTGGGGACATTTCATTAATGTTGACTACAAATCAAAAACTAAGCATTTTTCAGCTGAAATAATGAATGTAGTCCTCTTAATTCTTGCTTCTAAAGCATACGCAAGCAGAAATTTCAATGTACAATGATGTTTTTAAAAAAACAGTCAAAATGTGCTCCACTCGGGCTGAAAACGCTTGTTTGGGACATGACATTAATGTTGACTATAAATCATAAACTAAGCATTTTTCAGCTGAAATAATGAATGTAGTCCTCTTAATTCTTGCTTCTAAAGCATACGCAAGCAGAAATTTCAATGTACAATGATGTTTTTAAAAAAACGGTCAAAATGTGCTCCACTCGGGCTGAAAACGCTTGTTTGGAACATTTCATTAATGTTGACTATAAATCATAAACTAAGCATTTTTCAGCTGAAATAATGAATGTAGTCCTCTTAATTCTTGCTTCTAAAGCATACGCAAGCAGAAATTTCAATGTACAATGATGTTTTTAAAAAAACAGTCAAAATGTGCTCCACTCGGGCTGAAAACGCTTGTTTGGGACATGACATTAATGTTGACTATAAATCATAAACTAAGCATTTTTCAGCTGAAATAATGAATGTAGTCCTCTTAATTCTTACTTCTAAAGCATACGCAAGCAGAAATTTCAATGTACAATGATGTTTTTAAAAAAACGGTCAAAATGTGCTCCACTCGGGCTGAAAACGCTTGTTTGGAACATTTCATTAATGTTGACTATAAATCATAAACTAAGCATTTTTCAGCTGAAATAATGAATGTAGTCCTCTTAATTCTTGCTTCTAAAGCATACGCAAGCAGAAATTTCAATGTACAATGATGTTTTTAAAAAAAACAGTCAAAATGTGCTCCACTCGGGCTGAAAACGCTGTTGGGGACATTTCATTAATGTTGACTACAAATCAAAAACTAAGCATTTTTCAGCTGAAATAATGAATGTAGTCCTCTTAATTCTTGCTTCTAAAGCATTCGCAAGCAGAAATTTCAATGTACAATGATGTTTTTAAAAAAACAGTCAAAATGTGCTCCACTCGGGCTGAAAACGCTGTTGGGGACATTTCATTAATGTTGACTATAAATCATAAACTAAGCATTTTTCAGCTGAAATAATGAATGTAGTCCTCTTAATTCTTGCTTCTAAAGAATACGCAAGCAGAAATTTCAATGTACAATGATGTTTTTAAAAAAACAGTCAAAATGTGCTCCACTCGGGCTGAAAACGCTTGTTTGGGACATTACATTAATGTTGACTATAAATCATAAACTAAGCATTTTTCAGCTGAAATAATGAATGTAGTCCTCTTAATTCTTGCTTCTAAAGCATACGCAAACAGAAATTTCAATGTACAATGATGTTTTTTAAAAAACGGTCAAAATGTGCTCCACTCGGGCTGAAAACGCTTGTTCGGAACATTTCCTTAATGTTGACTATAAATCATAAACTAAGCATTTTTCAGCTGAAATAATGAATGTAGTCCTCTTAATTCTTGCTTCTAAAGCATACGCAAGCAGAAATTTCAATGTACAATGATGTTTTTAAAAAAAACAGTCAAAATGCGCTCCACTCGGGCTGAAAACGCTGTTGGGGACATTTCATTAATGTTGACTACAAATCAAAAACTAAGCATTTTTCAGCTGAAATAATGAATGTAGTCCTCTTAATTCTTGCTTCTAAAGCATACGCAAGCAGAAATTTCAATGTACAATGATGTTTTTAAAAAAAGGGTCAAAATGTGCTCCACTCGGGCTGAAAACGCTTGTTTGGAACATTTCATTAATGTTGACTATAAATCATAAACTAAGCATTTTTCAGCTGAAATAATGAATGTAGTCCTCTTAATTCTTGCTTCTAAAGCATACGCAAGCAGAAATTTCAATGTACAATGATGTTTTTAAAAAAAACAGTCAAAATGCGCTCCACTCGGGCTGAAAACGCTGTTGGGGACATTTCATTAATGTTGACTACAAATCAAAAACTAAGCATTTTTCAGCTGAAATAATGAATGTAGTCCTCTTAATTCTTGCTTCTAAAGCATACGCAAGCAGAAATTTCAATGTACAATGATGTTTTTAAAAAAAAGGGTCAAAATGTGCTCCACTCGGGCTGAAAACGCTTGTTTGGAACATTTCATTAATGTTGACTATAAATCATAAACTAAGCATTTTTCAGCTGAAATAATGAATGTAGTCCTCTTAATTCTTGCTTCTAAAGCATACGCAAGCAGAAATTTCAATGTACAATGATGTTTTTAAAAAAACAGTCAAAATGTGCTCCACTCGGGCTGAAAACGCTTGTTTGGGACATGACATTAATGTTGACTATAAATCATAAACTAAGCATTTTTCAGCTGAAATAATGAATGTAGTCCTCTTAATTCTTGCTTCTAAAGCATACGCAAGCAGAAATTTCAATGTACAATGATGTTTTTAAAAAAACAGTCAAAATGTGCTCCACTCGGGCTGAAAACGCTTGTTTGGGACATTACATTAATGTTGACTATAAATCATAAACTAAGCATTTTTCAGCTGAAATAATGAATGTAGTCCTCTTAATTCTTGCTTCTAAAGCATACGCAAACAGAAATTTCAATGTACAATGATGTTTTTTAAAAAACGGTCAAAATGTGCTCCACTCGGGCTGAAAACGCTTGTTCGGAACATTTCCTTAATGTTGACTATAAATCATAAACTAAGCATTTTTCAGCTGAAATAATGAATGTAGTCCTCTTAATTCTTGCTTCTAAAGCATACGCAAGCAGAAATTTCAATGTACAATGATGTTTTTAAAAAAAACAGTCAAAATGCGCTCCACTCGGGCTGAAAACGCTGTTGGGGACATTTCATTAATGTTGACTACAAATCAAAAACTTAGCATTTTTCAGCTGAAATAATGAATGTAGTCCTCTTAATTCTTGCTTCTAAAGCATACGCAAGCAGAAATTTCAATGTACAATGATGTTTTTAAAAAAACAGTCAAAATGTGCTCCACTCGGGCTGAAAACGCTTGTTTGGGACATTACATTAATGTTGACTATAAATCATAAACTAAACATTTTTCAGCTGAAATAATGAATGTAGTCCTCTTAATTCTTGCTTCTAAAGCATACGCAAACAGAAATTTCAATGTACAATGATGTTTTTAAAAAAACGGTCAAAATGTGCTCCACTCGGGCTGAAAACGCTTGTTTGGGACATTACATTAATGTTGACTATAAATCATAAACTAAGCATTTTTCAGCTGAAATAATGAATGTAGTCCTCTTAATTCTTGCTTCTAAAGCATACACAAACAGAAATTTCAATGTACAATGATGTTTTTAAAAAAACGGTCAAAATGTGCTCCACTCGGGCTGAAAACGCTTGTTTGGAACATTTCATTAATGTTGACTATAAATCATAAACTAAGCATTTTTCAGCTGAAATAATGAATGTAGTCCTCTTAATTCTTGCTTCTAAAGCATACGCAAGCAGAAATTTCAATGTACAATGATGTTTTTAAAAAAAACAGTCAAAATGTGCTTCACTCGGGCTGAAAACGCTGTTGGGGACATTTCATTAATGTTGACTATAAATCATAAACTAAGCATTTTTCAGCTGAAATAATGAATGTAGTCCTCTTAATTCTTGCTTCTAAAGCATACGCAAGCAGAAATTTCAATGTACAATGATGTTTTTAAAAAAACGGTCAAAATGTGCTCCACTCGGGCTGAAAACGCTTGTTCGGAACATTTCCTTAATGTTGACTATAAATCATAAACTAAGCATTTTTCAGCTGAAATAATGAATGTAGTCCTCTTAATTCTTGCTTCTAAAGCATACGCAAGCAGAAATTTCAATGTACAATGATGTTTTTAAAAAAAACAGTCAAAATGTGCTCCACTCGGGCTGAAAACGCTGTTGGGGACATTTCATTAATGTTGACTACAAATCAAAAACTAAGCATTTTTCAGCTGAAATAATGAATGTAGTCCTCTTAATTCTTGCTTCTAAAGCATTCGCAAGCAGAAATTTCAATGTACAATGATGTTTTTAAAAAAACAGTCAAAATGTGCTCCACTCGGGCTGAAAACGCTGTTGGGGACATTTCATTAATGTTGACTATAAATCATAAACTAAGCATTTTTCAGCTGAAATAATGAATGTAGTCCTCTTAATTCTTGCTTCTAAAGAATACGCAAGCAGAAATTTCAATGTACAATGATGTTTTTAAAAAAACAGTCAAAATGTGCTCCACTCGGGCTGAAAACGCTTGTTTGGGACATTACATTAATGTTGACTATAAATCATAAACTAAGCATTTTTCAGCTGAAATAATGAATGTAGTCCTCTTAATTCTTGATTCTAAAGCATACGCAAACAGAAATTTCAATGTACAATGATGTTTTTTAAAAAACGGTCAAAATGTGCTCCACTCGGGCTGAAAACGCTTGTTCGGAACATTTCCTTAATGTTGACTATAAATCATAAACTAAGCATTTTTCAGCTGAAATAATGAATGTAGTCCTCTTAATTCTTGCTTCTAAAGCATACACAAGCAGAAATTTCAATGTACAATGATGTTTTTAAAAAAAGGGTCAAAATGTGCTCCACTCGGGCTGAAAACGCTTGTTTGGAACATTTCATTAATGTTGACTATAAATCATAAACTAAGCATTTTTCAGCTGAAATAATGAATGTAGTCCTCTTAATTCTTGCTTCTAAAGCATACGCAAGCAGAAATTTCAATGTACAATGATGTTTTTAAAAAAACAGTCAAAATGTGCTCCACTCGGGCTGAAAACGCTTGTTTGGGACATGACATTAATGTTGACTATAAATCATAAACTAAGCATTTTTCAGCTGAAATAATGAATGTAGTCCTCTTAATTCTTGCTTCTAAAGCATACGCAAGCAGAAATTTCAATGTACAATGATGTTTTTAAAAAAAGGGTCAAAATGTGCTCCACTCGGGCTGAAAACGCTTGTTTGGAACATTTCATTAATGTTGACTATAAATCATAAACTAAGCATTTTTCAGCTGAAATAATGAATGTAGTCCTCTTAATTCTTGCTTCTAAAGCATACGCAAGCAGAAATTTCAATGTACAATGATGTTTTTAAAAAAGCAGTCAAAATGTGCTCCACTCGGGCTGAAAACGCTTGTTTGGGACATGACATTAATGTTGACTATAAATCATAAACTAAGCATTTTTCAGCTGAAATAATGAATGTAGTCCTCTTAATTCTTGCTTCTAAAGCATACGCAAGCAGAAATTTCAATGTACAATGATGTTTTTAAAAAAACAGTCAAAATGTGCTCCACTCGGGCTGAAAACGCTGTTGGGGACATTTCATTAATGTTGACTATAAATCATAAACTAAGCATTTTTCAGCTGAAATAATGAATGTAGTCCTCTTAATTCTTGCTTCTAAAGCATACGCAAGCAGAAATTTCAATGTACAATGATGTTTTTAAAAAAACAGTCAAAATGTGCTCCACTCGGGCTGAAAACGCTTGTTTGGGACATTACATTAATGTTGACTATAAATCATAAACTAAGCATTTTTCAGCTGAAATAATGAATGTAGTCCTCTTAATTCTTGCTTCTAAAGCATACGCAAACAGAAATTTCAATGTACAATGATGTTTTTAAAAAAACGGTCAAAATGTGCTCCACTCGGGCTGAAAACGCTTGTTCGGAACATTTCCTTAATGTTGACTATAAATCATAAACTAAGCATTTTTCAGCTGAAATAATGAATGTAGTCCTCTTAATTCTTGCTTCTAAAGCATACGCAAGCAGAAATTTCAATGTACAATGATGTTTTTAAAAAAACGGTCAAAATGTGCTCCACTCGGGCTGAAAACGCTTGTTCGGAACATTTCCTTAATGTTGACTATAAATCATAAACTAAGCATTTTTCAGCTGAAATAATGAATGTAGTCCTCTTAATTCTTGCTTCTAAAGCATACGCAAGCAGAAATTTCAATGTACAATGATGTTTTTAAAAAAAACAGTCAAAATGTGCTCCACTCGGGCTGAAAACGCTGTTGGGGACATTTCATTAATGTTGACTACAAATCAAAAACTAAGCATTTTTCAGCTGAAATAATGAATGTAGTCCTCTTAATTCTTGCTTCTAAAGCATACGCAAGCAGAAATTTCAATGTACAATGATGTTTTTAAAAAAACAGTCAAAATGTGCTCCACTCGGGCTGAAAACGCTGTTGGGGACATTTCATTAATGTTGACTATAAATCATAAACTAAGCATTTTTCAGCTGAAATAATGAATGTAGTCCTCTTAATTCTTGCTTCTAAAGCATACGCAAGCAGAAATTTCAATGTACAATGATGTTTTAAAAAAAACAGTCAAAATGTGCTCCACTCGGGCTGAAAACGCTTGTTTGGGACATTACATTAATGTTGACTATAAATCATAAACTAAGCATTTTTCAGCTGAAATAATGAATGTAGTCCTCTTAATTCTTGCTTCTAAAGCATACGCAAACAGAAATTTCAATGTACAATGATGTTTTTAAAAAAACGGTCAAAATGTGCTCCACTCGGGCTGAAAACGCTTGTTTGGGACATTACATTAATGTTGACTATAAATCATAAACTAAGCATTTTTCAGCTGAAATAATGAATGTAGTCCTCTTAATTCTTGCTTCTAAAGCATACGCAAACAGAAATTTCAATGTACAATGATGTTTTTAAAAAAACGGTCAAAATGTGCTCCACTCGGGCTGAAAACGCTTGTTTGGAACATTTCATTAATGTTGACTATAAATCATAAACTAAGCATTTTTCAGCTGAAATAATGAATGTAGTCCTCTTAATTCTTGCTTCTAAAGCATACGCAAGCAGAAATTTCAATGTACAATGATGTTTTTAAAAAAAACAGTCAAAATGTGCTCCACTCGGGCTGAAAACGCTGTTGGGGACATTTCATTAATGTTGACTACAAATCAAAAACTAAGCATTTTTCAGCTGAAATAATGAATGTAGTCCTCTTAATTCTTGCTTCTAAAGCATACGCAAGCAGAAATTTCAATGTACAATGATGTTTTTAAAAAAACAGTCAAAATGTGCTCCACTCGGGCTGAAAACGCTGTTGGGGACATTTCATTAATGTTGACTATAAATCATAAACTAAGCATTTTTCAGCTGAAATAATGAATGTAGTCCTCTTAATTCTTGCTTCTAAAGCATACGCAAGCAGAAATTTCAATGTACAATGATGTTTTTAAAAAAAACAGTCAAAATGTGCTCCACTCGGGCTGAAAACGCTGTTGGGGACATTTCATTAATGTTGACTACAAATCAAAAACTAAGCATTTTTCAGCTGAAATAATGAATGTAGTCCTCTTAATTCTTGCTTCTAAAGCATACGCAAGCAGAAATTTCAATGTACAATGATGTTTTTAAAAAAACAGTCAAAATGTGCTCCACTCGGGCTGAAAACGCTGTTGGGGACATTTCATTAATGTTGACTATAAATCATAAACTAAGCATTTTTCAGCTGAAATAATGAATGTAGTCCTCTTAATTCTTGCTTCTAAAGCATACGCAAGCAGAAATTTCAATGTACAATGATGTTTTTAAAAAAACAGTCAAAATGTGCTCCACTCGGGCTGAAAACGCTTGTTTGGGACATTACATTAATGTTGACTATAAATCATAAACTAAGCATTTTTC
This sequence comes from Hippichthys cyanospilos, assembly GCF_059441005.1. Lineage (NCBI taxonomy): Eukaryota > Metazoa > Chordata > Actinopteri > Syngnathiformes > Syngnathidae > Hippichthys > Hippichthys cyanospilos. Next base: position 848,246 of record NW_028283380.1, read on the forward strand.
AGCTGAAATAATGAATGTAGTCCTCTTAATTCTTGCTTCTAAAGCATACGCAAACAGAAATTTCAATGTACAATGATGTTTTTAAAAAAACGGTCAAAATGTGCTCCACTCGGGCTGAAAACGCTTGTTTGGAACATTTCATTAATGTTGACTATAAATCATAAACTAAGCATTTTTCAGCTGAAATAATGAATGTAGTCCTCTTAATTCTTGCTTCTAAAGCATACGCAAGCAGAAATTTCAATGTACAATGATGTTTTTAAAAAAACAGTCAAAATGTGCTCCACTCGGGCTGAAAACGCTGTTGGGGACATTTCATTAATGTTGACTATAAATCAAAAACTAAGCATTTTTCAGCTGAAATAATGAATGTAGTCCTCTTAATTCTTGCTTCTAAAGCATACGCAAGCAGAAATTTCAATGTACAATGATGTTTTTAAAAAAACAGTCAAAATGTGCTCCACTCGGGCTGAAAACGCTTGTTGGGGACATTACATTAATGTTGACTATAAATCATAAACTAAGCATTTTTCAGCTGAAATAATGAATGTAGTCCTCTTAATTCTTGCTTCTAAAGCATACGCAAAAAGAAATTTCAATGTACAATGATGTTTTTTAAAAAACGGTCAAAATGTGCTCCACTCGGGCTGAAAACGCTGGTTCGGAACATTTCCTTAATGTTGACTATAAATCATAATCTAAGCATTTTATAGCTGAAATAATGAATGTAGTCCTCTTAATTCTTGCTTCTAAAGCATACGCAAGCAGAAATTTCAATGTACAATGATGTTTTTAAAAAAAACAGTCAAAATGCGCTCCACTCGGGCTGAAAACGCTGTTGGGGACATTTCATTAATGTTGACTACAAATCAAAAACTAAGCATTTTTCAGCTGAAATAATGAAAGTAGTCCTCTTAATTCTTGCTTCTAAAGCATACGCAAGCAGAAATTTCAATGTACAATGATGTTTTTAAAAAAAGGGTCAAAATGTGCTCCACTCGGGCTGAAAACGCTTGTTTGGAACATTTCATTAATGTTGACTATAAATCATAAACTAAGCATTTTTCAGCTGAAATAATGAATGTAGTCCTCTTAATTCTTGCTTCTAAAGCATACGCAAGCAGATTTTTCAATGTACAATGATGTTTTTAAAAAAACGGTCAAAATGTGCTCCACTCGGGCTGAAAACGCTTGTTTGGGACATGACATTAATGTTGACTATAAATCATAAACTAAGCATTTTTCAGCTGAAATAATGAATGTAGTCCTCTTAATTCTTGCTTCTAAAGCATACGCAAGCAGAAATTTCAATGTACAATGATGTTTTTAAAAAAAGGGTCAAAATGTGCTCCACTCGGGCTGAAAACGCTTGTTTGGAACATTTCATTAATGTTGACTATAAATCATAAACTAAGCATTTTTCAGCTGAAATAATGAATGTAGTCCTCTTAATTCTTGCTTCTAAAGCATACGCAAGCAGAAATTTCAATGTACAATGATGTTTTTAAAAAAACAGTCAAAATGTGCTCCACTCGGGCTGAAAACGCTTGTTTGGGACATGACATTAATGTTGACTATAAATCATAAACTAAGCATTTTTCAGCTGAAATAATGAATGTAGTCCTCTTAATTCTTGCTTCTAAAGCATACGCAAGCAGAAATTTCAATGTACAATGATGTTTTTAAAAAAAGGGTCAAAATGTGCTCCACTCGGGCTGAAAACGCTTGTTTGGAACATTTCATTAATGTTGACTATAAATCATAAACTAAGCATTTTTCAGCTGAAATAATGAATGTAGTCCTCTTAATTCTTGCTTCTAAAGCATACGCAAGCAGAAATTTCAATGTACAATGATGTTTTTAAAAAAGCAGTCAAAATGTGCTCCACTCGGGCTGAAAACGCTTGTTTGGGACATGACATTAATGTTGACTATAAATCATAAACTAAGCATTTTTCAGCTGAAATAATGAATGTAGTCCTCTTAATTCTTGCTTCTAAAGCATACGCAAGCAGAAATTTCAATGTACAATGATGTTTTTAAAAAAACAGTCAAAATGTGCTCCACTCGGGCTGAAAACGCTGTTGGGGACATTTCATTAATGTTGACTATAAATCATAAACTAAGCATTTTTCAGCTGAAATAATGAATGTAGTCCTCTTAATTCTTGCTTCTAAAGCATACGCAAGCAGAAATTTCAATGTACAATGATGTTTTTAAAAAAACAGTCAAAATGTGCTCCACTCGGGCTGAAAACGCTTGTTTGGGACATTACATTAATGTTGACTATAAATCATAAACTAAGCATTTTTCAGCTGAAATAATGAATGTAGTCCTCTTAATTCTTGCTTCTAAAGCATACGCAAACAGAAATTTCAATGTACAATGATGTTTTTAAAAAAACGGTCAAAATGTGCTCCACTCGGGCTGAAAACGCTTGTTCGGAACATTTCCTTAATGTTGACTATAAATCATAAACTAAGCATTTTTCAGCTGAAATAATGAATGTAGTCCTCTTAATTCTTGCTTCTAAAGCATACGCAAGCAGAAATTTCAATGTACAATGATGTTTTTAAAAAAAACAGTCAAAATGCGCTCCACTCGGGCTGAAAACGCTGTTGGGGACATTTCATTAATGTTGACTACAAATCAAAAACTAAGCATTTTTCAGCTGAAATAATGAAAGTAGTCCTCTTAATTCTTGCTTCTAAAGCATACGCAAGCAGAAATTTCAATGTACAATGATGTTTTTAAAAAAAGGGTCAAAATGTGCTCCACTCGGGCTGAAAACGCTTGTTTGGAACATTTCATTAATGTTGACTATAAATCATAAACTAAGCATTTTTCAGCTGAAATAATGAATGTAGTCCTCTTAATTCTTGCTTCTAAAGCATACGCAAGCAGAAATTTCAATGTACAATGATGTTTTAAAAAAAACAGTCAAAATGTGCTCCACTCGGGCTGAAAACGCTTGTTTGGGACATTACATTAATGTTGACTATAAATCATAAACTAAGCATTTTTCAGCTGAAATAATGAATGTAGTCCTCTTAATTCTTGCTTCTAAAGCATACGCAAACAGAAATTTCAATGTACAATGATGTTTTTAAAAAAACGGTCAAAATGTGCTCCACTCGGGCTGAAAACGCTTGTTTGGGACATTACATTAATGTTGACTATAAATCATAAACTAAGCATTTTTCAGCTGAAATAATGAATGTAGTCCTCTTAATTCTTGCTTCTAAAGCATACGCAAACAGAAATTTCAATGTACAATGATGTTTTTAAAAAAACGGTCAAAATGTGCTCCACTCGGGCTGAAAACGCTTGTTTGGAACATTTCATTAATGTTGACTATAAATCATAAACTAAGCATTTTTCAGCTGAAATAATGAATGTAGTCCTCTTAATTCTTGCTTCTAAAGCATACGCAAGCAGAAATTTCAATGTACAATGATGTTTTTAAAAAAAACAGTCAAAATGTGCTCCACTCGGGCTGAAAACGCTGTTGGGGACATTTCATTAATGTTGACTACAAATCAAAAACTAAGCATTTTTCAGCTGAAATAATGAATGTAGTCCTCTTAATTCTTGCTTCTAAAGCATACGCAAGCAGAAATTTCAATGTACAATGATGTTTTTAAAAAAACAGTCAAAATGTGCTCCACTCGGGCTGAAAACGCTGTTGGGGACATTTCATTAATGTTGACTATAAATCATAAACTAAGCATTTTTCAGCTGAAATAATGAATGTAGTCCTCTTAATTCTTGCTTCTAAAGCATACGCAAGCAGAAATTTCAATGTACAATGATGTTTTTAAAAAAAACAGTCAAAATGTGCTCCACTCGGGCTGAAAACGCTGTTGGGGACATTTCATTAATGTTGACTACAAATCAAAAACTAAGCATTTTTCAGCTGAAATAATGAATGTAGTCCTCTTAATTCTTGCTTCTAAAGCATACGCAAGCAGAAATTTCAATGTACAATGATGTTTTTAAAAAAACAGTCAAAATGTGCTCCACTCGGGCTGAAAACGCTGTTGGGGACATTTCATTAATGTTGACTATAAATCATAAACTAAGCATTTTTCAGCTGAAATAATGAATGTAGTCCTCTTAATTCTTGCTTCTAAAGCATACGCAAGCAGAAATTTCAATGTACAATGATGTTTTTAAAAAAACAGTCAAAATGTGCTCCACTCGGGCTGAAAACGCTTGTTTGGGACATTACATTAATGTTGACTATAAATCATAAACTAAGCATTTTTCAGCTGAAATAATGAATGTAGTCCTCTTAATTCTTGCTTCTAAAGCATACGCAAACAGAAATTTCAATGTACAATGATGTTTTTAAAAAAACGGTCAAAATGTGCTCCACTCGGGCTGAAAACGCTTGTTTGGAACATTTCATTAATGTTGACTATAAATCATAAACTAAGCATTTTTCAGCTGAAATAATGAATGTAGTCCTCTTAATTCTTGCTTCTAAAGCATACGCAAGCAGAAATTTCAATGTACAATGATGTTTTTAAAAAAACAGTCAAAATGTGCTCCACTCGGGCTGAAAACGCTGTTGGGGACATTTCATTAATGTTGACTATAAATCAAAAACTAAGCATTTTTCAGCTGAAATAATGAATGTAGTCCTCTTAATTCTTGCTTCTAAAGCATACGCAAGCAGAAATTTCAATGTACAATGATGTTTTTAAAAAAACAGTCAAAATGTGCTCCACTCGGGCTGAAAACGCTTGTTGGGGACATTACATTAATGTTGACTATAAATCATAAACTAAGCATTTTTCAGCTGAAATAATGAATGTAGTCCTCTTAATTCTTGCTTCTAAAGCATACGCAAAAAGAAATTTCAATGTACAATGATGTTTTTTAAAAAACGGTCAAAATGTGCTCCACTCGGGCTGAAAACGCTGGTTCGGAACATTTCCTTAATGTTGACTATAAATCATAATCTAAGCATTTTATAGCTGAAATAATGAATGTAGTCCTCTTAATTCTTGCTTCTAAAGCATACGCAAGCAGAAATTTCAATGTACAATGATGTTTTTAAAAAAAACAGTCAAAATGCGCTCCACTCGGGCTGAAAACGCTGTTGGGGACATTTCATTAATGTTGACTACAAATCAAAAACTAAGCATTTTTCAGCTGAAATAATGAAAGTAGTCCTCTTAATTCTTGCTTCTAAAGCATACGCAAGCAGAAATTTCAATGTACAATGATGTTTTTAAAAAAAGGGTCAAAATGTGCTCCACTCGGGCTGAAAACGCTTGTTTGGAACATTTCATTAATGTTGACTATAAATCATAAACTAAGCATTTTTCAGCTGAAATAATGAATGTAGTCCTCTTAATTCTTGCTTCTAAAGCATACGCAAGCAGATTTTTCAATGTACAATGATGTTTTTAAAAAAACGGTCAAAATGTGCTCCACTCGGGCTGAAAACGCTTGTTTGGGACATGACATTAATGTTGACTATAAATCATAAACTAAGCATTTTTCAGCTGAAATAATGAATGTAGTCCTCTTAATTCTTGCTTCTAAAGCATACGCAAGCAGAAATTTCAATGTACAATGATGTTTTTAAAAAAAGGGTCAAAATGTGCTCCACTCGGGCTGAAAACGCTTGTTTGGAACATTTCATTAATGTTGACTATAAATCATAAACTAAGCATTTTTCAGCTGAAATAATGAATGTAGTCCTCTTAATTCTTGCTTCTAAAGCATACGCAAGCAGAAATTTCAATGTACAATGATGTTTTTAAAAAAACAGTCAAAATGTGCTCCACTCGGGCTGAAAACGCTTGTTTGGGACATGACATTAATGTTGACTATAAATCATAAACTAAGCATTTTTCAGCTGAAATAATGAATGTAGTCCTCTTAATTCTTGCTTCTAAAGCATACGCAAGCAGAAATTTCAATGTACAATGATGTTTTTAAAAAAAGGGTCAAAATGTGCTCCACTCGGGCTGAAAACGCTTGTTTGGAACATTTCATTAATGTTGACTATAAATCATAAACTAAGCATTTTTCAGCTGAAATAATGAATGTAGTCCTCTTAATTCTTGCTTCTAAAGCATACGCAAGCAGAAATTTCAATGTACAATGATGTTTTTAAAAAAGCAGTCAAAATGTGCTCCACTCGGGCTGAAAACGCTTGTTTGGGACATGACATTAATGTTGACTATAAATCATAAACTAAGCATTTTTCAGCTGAAATAATGAATGTAGTCCTCTTAATTCTTGCTTCTAAAGCATACGCAAGCAGAAATTTCAATGTACAATGATGTTTTTAAAAAAACAGTCAAAATGTGCTCCACTCGGGCTGAAAACGCTGTTGGGGACATTTCATTAATGTTGACTATAAATCATAAACTAAGCATTTTTCAGCTGAAATAATGAATGTAGTCCTCTTAATTCTTGCTTCTAAAGCATACGCAAGCAGAAATTTCAATGTACAATGATGTTTTTAAAAAAACAGTCAAAATGTGCTCCACTCGGGCTGAAAACGCTTGTTTGGGACATTACATTAATGTTGACTATAAATCATAAACTAAGCATTTTTCAGCTGAAATAATGAATGTAGTCCTCTTAATTCTTGCTTCTAAAGCATACGCAAACAGAAATTTCAATGTACAATGATGTTTTTAAAAAAACGGTCAAAATGTGCTCCACTCGGGCTGAAAACGCTTGTTCGGAACATTTCCTTAATGTTGACTATAAATCATAAACTAAGCATTTTTCAGCTGAAATAATGAATGTAGTCCTCTTAATTCTTGCTTCTAAAGCATACGCAAGCAGAAATTTCAATGTACAATGATGTTTTTAAAAAAAACAGTCAAAATGCGCTCCACTCGGGCTGAAAACGCTGTTGGGGACATTTCATTAATGTTGACTACAAATCAAAAACTAAGCATTTTTCAGCTGAAATAATGAAAGTAGTCCTCTTAATTCTTGCTTCTAAAGCATACGCAAGCAGAAATTTCAATGTACAATGATGTTTTTAAAAAAAGGGTCAAAATGTGCTCCACTCGGGCTGAAAACGCTTGTTTGGAACATTTCATTAATGTTGACTATAAATCATAAACTAAGCATTTTTCAGCTGAAATAATGAATGTAGTCCTCTTAATTCTTGCTTCTAAAGCATACGCAAGCAGATTTTTCAATGTACAATGATGTTTTTAAAAAAACGGTCAAAATGTGCTCCACTCGGGCTGAAAACGCTTGTTTGGGACATGACATTAATGTTGACTATAAATCATAAACTAAGCATTTTTCAGCTGAAATAATGAATGTAGTCCTCTTAATTCTTGCTTCTAAAGCATACGCAAGCAGAAATTTCAATGTACAATGATGTTTTTAAAAAAAGGGTCAAAATGTGCTCCACTCGGGCTGAAAACGCTTGTTTGGAACATTTCATTAATGTTGACTATAAATCATAAACTAAGCATTTTTCAGCTGAAATAATGAATGTAGTCCTCTTAATTCTTGCTTCTAAAGCATACGCAAGCAGAAATTTCAATGTACAATGATGTTTTTAAAAAAAACAGTCAAAATGTGCTCCACTCGGGCTGAAAACGCTGTTGGGGACATTTCATTAATGTTGACTACAAATCAAAAACTAAGCATTTTTCAGCTGAAATAATGAATGTAGTCCTCTTAATTCTTGCTTCTAAAGCATACGCAAGCAGAAATTTCAATGTACAATGATGTTTTTAAAAAAACAGTCAAAATGTGCTCCACTCGGGCTGAAAACGCTGTTGGGGACATTTCATTAATGTTGACTATAAATCATAAACTAAGCATTTTTCAGCTGAAATAATGAATGTAGTCCTCTTAATTCTTGCTTCTAAAGCATACGCAAGCAGAAATTTCAATGTACAATGATGTTTTAAAAAAAACAGTCAAAATGTGCTCCACTCGGGCTGAAAACGCTTGTTTGGGACATTACATTAATGTTGACTATAAATCATAAACTAAGCATTTTTCAGCTGAAATAATGAATGTAGTCCTCTTAATTCTTGCTTCTAAAGCATACGCAAACAGAAATTTCAATGTACAATGATGTTTTTAAAAAAACGGTCAAAATGTGCTCCACTCGGGCTGAAAACGCTTGTTTGGGACATTACATTAATGTTGACTATAAATCATAAACTAAGCATTTTTCAGCTGAAATAATGAATGTAGTCCTCTTAATTCTTGCTTCTAAAGCATACGCAAACAGAAATTTCAATGTACAATGATGTTTTTAAAAAAACGGTCAAAATGTGCTCCACTCGGGCTGAAAACGCTTGTTTGGAACATTTCATTAATGTTGACTATAAATCATAAACTAAGCATTTTTCAGCTGAAATAATGAATGTAGTCCTCTTAATTCTTGCTTCTAAAGCATACGCAAGCAGAAATTTCAATGTACAATGATGTTTTTAAAAAAAACAGTCAAAATGTGCTCCACTCGGGCTGAAAACGCTGTTGGGGACATTTCATTAATGTTGACTACAAATCAAAAACTAAGCATTTTTCAGCTGAAATAATGAATGTAGTCCTCTTAATTCTTGCTTCTAAAGCATACGCAAGCAGAAATTTCAATGTACAATGATGTTTTTAAAAAAACAGTCAAAATGTGCTCCACTCGGGCTGAAAACGCTGTTGGGGACATTTCATTAATGTTGACTATAAATCATAAACTAAGCATTTTTCAGCTGAAATAATGAATGTAGTCCTCTTAATTCTTGCTTCTAAAGCATACGCAAGCAGAAATTTCAATGTACAATGATGTTTTTAAAAAAACAGTCAAAATGTGCTCCACTCGGGCTGAAAACGCTTGTTTGGGACATTACATTAATGTTGACTATAAATCATAAACTAAGCATTTTTCAGCTGAAATAATGAATGTAGTCCTCTTAATTCTTGCTTCTAAAGCATACGCAAACAGAAATTTCAATGTACAATGATGTTTTTAAAAAAACGGTCAAAATGTGCTCCACTCGGGCTGAAAACGCTTGTTTGGAACATTTCATTAATGTTGACTATAAATCATAAACTAAGCATTTTTCAGCTGAAATAATGAATGTAGTCCTCTTAATTCTTGCTTCTAAAGCATACGCAAGCAGAAATTTCAATGTACAATGATGTTTTTAAAAAAACAGTCAAAATGTGCTCCACTCGGGCTGAAAACGCTGTTGGGGACATTTCATTAATGTTGACTATAAATCAAAAACTAAGCATTTTTCAGCTGAAATAATGAATGTAGTCCTCTTAATTCTTGCTTCTAAAGCATACGCAAGCAGAAATTTCAATGTACAATGATGTTTTTAAAAAAACAGTCAAAATGTGCTCCACTCGGGCTGAAAACGCTTGTTGGGGACATTACATTAATGTTGACTATAAATCATAAACTAAGCATTTTTCAGCTGAAATAATGAATGTAGTCCTCTTAATTCTTGCTTCTAAAGCATACGCAAAAAGAAATTTCAATGTACAATGATGTTTTTTAAAAAACGGTCAAAATGTGCTCCACTCGGGCTGAAAACGCTGGTTCGGAACATTTCCTTAATGTTGACTATAAATCATAATCTAAGCATTTTATAGCTGAAATAATGAATGTAGTCCTCTTAATTCTTGCTTCTAAAGCATACGCAAGCAGAAATTTCAATGTACAATGATGTTTTTAAAAAAAACAGTCAAAATGCGCTCCACTCGGGCTGAAAACGCTGTTGGGGACATTTCATTAATGTTGACTACAAATCAAAAACTAAGCATTTTTCAGCTGAAATAATGAAAGTAGTCCTCTTAATTCTTGCTTCTAAAGCATACGCAAGCAGAAATTTCAATGTACAATGATGTTTTTAAAAAAAGGGTCAAAATGTGCTCCACTCGGGCTGAAAACGCTTGTTTGGAACATTTCATTAATGTTGACTATAAATCATAAACTAAGCATTTTTCAGCTGAAATAATGAATGTAGTCCTCTTAATTCTTGCTTCTAAAGCATACGCAAGCAGATTTTTCAATGTACAATGATGTTTTTAAAAAAAACGGTCAAAATGTGCTCCACTCGGGCTGAAAACGCTTGTTTGGGACATGACATTAATGTTGACTATAAATCATAAACTAAGCATTTTTCAGCTGAAATAATGAATGTAGTCCTCTTAATTCTTGCTTCTAAAGCATACGCAAGCAGAAATTTCAATGTACAATGATGTTTTTAAAAAAAGGGTCAAAATGTGCTCCACTCGGGCTGAAAACGCTTGTTTGGAACATTTCATTAATGTTGACTATAAATCATAAACTAAGCATTTTTCAGCTGAAATAATGAATGTAGTCCTCTTAATTCTTGCTTCTAAAGCATACGCAAGCAGAAATTTCAATGTACAATGATGTTTTTAAAAAAACAGTCAAAATGTGCTCCACTCGGGCTGAAAACGCTTGTTTGGGACATGACATTAATGTTGACTATAAATCATAAACTAAGCATTTTTCAGCTGAAATAATGAATGTAGTCCTCTTAATTCTTGCTTCTAAAGCATACGCAAGCAGAAATTTCAATGTACAATGATGTTTTTAAAAAAAGGGTCAAAATGTGCTCCACTCGGGCTGAAAACGCTTGTTTGGAACATTTCATTAATGTTGACTATAAATCATAAACTAAGCATTTTTCAGCTGAAATAATGAATGTAGTCCTCTTAATTCTTGCTTCTAAAGCATACGCAAGCAGAAATTTCAATGTACAATGATGTTTTTAAAAAAGCAGTCAAAATGTGCTCCACTCGGGCTGAAAACGCTTGTTTGGGACATGACATTAATGTTGACTATAAATCATAAACTAAGCATTTTTCAGCTGAAATAATGAATGTAGTCCTCTTAATTCTTGCTTCTAAAGCATACGCAAGCAGAAATTTCAATGTACAATGATGTTTTTAAAAAAACAGTCAAAATGTGCTCCACTCGGGCTGAAAACGCTGTTGGGGACATTTCATTAATGTTGACTATAAATCATAAACTAAGCATTTTTCAGCTGAAATAATGAATGTAGTCCTCTTAATTCTTGCTTCTAAAGCATACGCAAGCAGAAATTTCAATGTACAATGATGTTTTTAAAAAAACAGTCAAAATGTGCTCCACTCGGGCTGAAAACGCTTGTTTGGGACATTACATTAATGTTGACTATAAATCATAAACTAAGCATTTTTCAGCTGAAATAATGAATGTAGTCCTCTTAATTCTTGCTTCTAAAGCATACGCAAACAGAAATTTCAATGTACAATGATGTTTTTAAAAAAACGGTCAAAATGTGCTCCACTCGGGCTGAAAACGCTTGTTCGGAACATTTCCTTAATGTTGACTATAAATCATAAACTAAGCATTTTTCAGCTGAAATAATGAATGTAGTCCTCTTAATTCTTGCTTCTAAAGCATACGCAAGCAGAAATTTCAATGTACAATGATGTTTTTAAAAAAACGGTCAAAATGTGCTCCACTCGGGCTGAAAACGCTTGTTCGGAACATTTCCTTAATGTTGACTATAAATCATAAACTAAGCATTTTTCAGCTGAAATAATGAATGTAGTCCTCTTAATTCTTGCTTCTAAAGCATACGCAAACAGAAATTTCAATGTACAATGATGTTTTTTAAAAAACGGTCAAAATGTGCTCCACTCGGGCTGAAAACGCTTGTTCGGAACATTTCCTTAATGTTGACTATAAATCATAAACTAAGCATTTTTCAGCTGAAATAATGAATGTAGTCCTCTTAATTCTTGCTTCTAAAGCATACGCAAGCAGAAATTTCAATGTACAATGATGTTTTTAAAAAAAACAGTCAAAATGCGCTCCACTCGGGCTGAAAACGCTGTTGGGGACATTTCATTAATGTTGACTACAAATCAAAAACTAAGCATTTTTCAGCTGAAATAATGAATGTAGTCCTCTTAATTCTTGCTTCTAAAGCATACGCAAGCAGAAATTTCAATGTACAATGATGTTTTTAAAAAAAGGGTCAAAATGTGCTCCACTCGGGCTGAAAACGCTTGTTTGGAACATTTCATTAATGTTGACTATAAATCATAAACTAAGCATTTTTCAGCTGAAATAATGAATGTAGTCCTCTTAATTCTTGCTTCTAAAGCATACGCAAGCAGAAATTTCAATGTACAATGATGTTTTTAAAAAAACAGTCAAAATGTGCTCCACTCGGGCTGAAAACGCTTGTTTGGGACATGACATTAATGTTGACTATAAATCATAAACTAAGCATTTTTCAGCTGAAATAATGAATGTAGTCCTCTTAATTCTTGCTTCTAAAGCATACGCAAGCAGAAATTTCAATGTACAATGATGTTTTTAAAAAAACAGTCAAAATGTGCTCCACTCGGGCTGAAAACGCTTGTTTGGGATATGACATTAATGTTGACTATAAATCATAAACTAAGCATTTTTCAGCTGAAATAATGAATGTAGTCCTCTTAATTCTTGCTTCTAAAGCATACGCAAGCAGAAATTTCAATGTACAATGATGTTTTTAAAAAAACAGTCAAAATGTGCTCCACTCGGGCTGAAAACGCTTGTTTGGGACATTACATTAATGTTGACTATAAATCATAAACTAAGCATTTTTCAGCTGAAATAATGAATGTAGTCCTCTTAATTCTTGCTTCTAAAGCATACGCAAACAGAAATTTCAATGTACAATGATGTTTTTAAAAAAACGGTCAAAATGTGCTCCACTCGGGCTGAAAACGCTTGTTTGGAACATTTCATTAATGTTGACTATAAATCATAAACTAAGCATTTTTCAGCTGAAATAATGAATGTAGTCCTCTTAATTCTTGCTTCTAAAGCATACGCAAGCAGAAATTTCAATGTACAATGATGTTTTTAAAAAAACAGTCAAAATGTGCTCCACTCGGGCTGAAAACGCTGTTGGGGACATTTCATTAATGTTGACTATAAATCAAAAACTAAGCATTTTTCAGCTGAAATAATGAATGTAGTCCTCTTAATTCTTGCTTCTAAAGCATACGCAAGCAGAAATTTCAATGTACAATGATGTTTTTAAAAAAACAGTCAAAATGTGCTCCACTCGGGCTGAAAACGCTTGTTGGGGACATTACATTAATGTTGACTATAAATCATAAACTAAGCATTTTTCAGCTGAAATAATGAATGTAGTCCTCTTAATTCTTGCTTCTAAAGCATACGCAAAAAGAAATTTCAATGTACAATGATGTTTTTTAAAAAACGGTCAAAATGTGCTCCACTCGGGCTGAAAACGCTGGTTCGGAACATTTCCTTAATGTTGACTATAAATCATAATCTAAGCATTTTATAGCTGAAATAATGAATGTAGTCCTCTTAATTCTTGCTTCTAAAGCATACGCAAGCAGAAATTTCAATGTACAATGATGTTTTTAAAAAAAACAGTCAAAATGCGCTCCACTCGGGCTGAAAACGCTGTTGGGGACATTTCATTAATGTTGACTACAAATCAAAAACTAAGCATTTTTCAGCTGAAATAATGAAAGTAGTCCTCTTAATTCTTGCTTCTAAAGCATACGCAAGCAGAAATTTCAATGTACAATGATGTTTTTAAAAAAAGGGTCAAAATGTGCTCCACTCGGGCTGAAAACGCTTGTTTGGAACATTTCATTAATGTTGACTATAAATCATAAACTAAGCATTTTTCAGCTGAAATAATGAATGTAGTCCTCTTAATTCTTGCTTCTAAAGCATACGCAAGCAGATTTTTCAATGTACAATGATGTTTTTAAAAAAACGGTCAAAATGTGCTCCACTCGGGCTGAAAACGCTTGTTTGGGACATGACATTAATGTTGACTATAAATCATAAACTAAGCATTTTTCAGCTGAAATAATGAATGTAGTCCTCTTAATTCTTGCTTCTAAAGCATACGCAAGCAGAAATTTCAATGTACAATGATGTTTTTAAAAAAAGGGTCAAAATGTGCTCCACTCGGGCTGAAAACGCTTGTTTGGAACATTTCATTAATGTTGACTATAAATCATAAACTAAGCATTTTTCAGCTGAAATAATGAATGTAGTCCTCTTAATTCTTGCTTCTAAAGCATACGCAAGCAGAAATTTCAATGTACAATGATGTTTTTAAAAAAACAGTCAAAATGTGCTCCACTCGGGCTGAAAACGCTTGTTTGGGACATGACATTAATGTTGACTATAAATCATAAACTAAGCATTTTTCAGCTGAAATAATGAATGTAGTCCTCTTAATTCTTGCTTCTAAAGCATACGCAAGCAGAAATTTCAATGTACAATGATGTTTTTAAAAAAAGGGTCAAAATGTGCTCCACTCGGGCTGAAAACGCTTGTTTGGAACATTTCATTAATGTTGACTATAAATCATAAACTAAGCATTTTTCAGCTGAAATAATGAATGTAGTCCTCTTAATTCTTGCTTCTAAAGCATACGCAAGCAGAAATTTCAATGTACAATGATGTTTTTAAAAAAGCAGTCAAAATGTGCTCCACTCGGGCTGAAAACGCTTGTTTGGGACATGACATTAATGTTGACTATAAATCATAAACTAAGCATTTTTCAGCTGAAATAATGAATGTAGTCCTCTTAATTCTTGCTTCTAAAGCATACGCAAGCAGAAATTTCAATGTACAATGATGTTTTTAAAAAAACAGTCAAAATGTGCTCCACTCGGGCTGAAAACGCTGTTGGGGACATTTCATTAATGTTGACTATAAATCATAAACTAAGCATTTTTCAGCTGAAATAATGAATGTAGTCCTCTTAATTCTTGCTTCTAAAGCATACGCAAGCAGAAATTTCAATGTACAATGATGTTTTTAAAAAAACAGTCAAAATGTGCTCCACTCGGGCTGAAAACGCTTGTTTGGGACATTACATTAATGTTGACTATAAATCATAAACTAAGCATTTTTCAGCTGAAATAATGAATGTAGTCCTCTTAATTCTTGCTTCTAAAGCATACGCAAACAGAAATTTCAATGTACAATGATGTTTTTAAAAAAACGGTCAAAATGTGCTCCACTCGGGCTGAAAACGCTTGTTCGGAACATTTCCTTAATGTTGACTATAAATCATAAACTAAGCATTTTTCAGCTGAAATAATGAATGTAGTCCTCTTAATTCTTGCTTCTAAAGCATACGCAAGCAGAAATTTCAATGTACAATGATGTTTTTAAAAAAAACAGTCAAAATGCGCTCCACTCGGGCTGAAAACGCTGTTGGGGACATTTCATTAATGTTGACTACAAATCAAAAACTAAGCATTTTTCAGCTGAAATAATGAAAGTAGTCCTCTTAATTCTTGCTTCTAAAGCATACGCAAGCAGAAATTTCAATGTACAATGATGTTTTTAAAAAAAGGGTCAAAATGTGCTCCACTCGGGCTGAAAACGCTTGTTTGGAACATTTCATTAATGTTGACTATAAATCATAAACTAAGCATTTTTCAGCTGAAATAATGAATGTAGTCCTCTTAATTCTTGCTTCTAAAGCATACGCAAGCAGATTTTTCAATGTACAATGATGTTTTTAAAAAAACGGTCAAAATGTGCTCCACTCGGGCTGAAAACGCTTGTTTGGGACATGACATTAATGTTGACTATAAATCATAAACTAAGCATTTTTCAGCTGAAATAATGAATGTAGTCCTCTTAATTCTTGCTTCTAAAGCATACGCAAGCAGAAATTTCAATGTACAATGATGTTTTTAAAAAAAGGGTCAAAATGTGCTCCACTCGGGCTGAAAACGCTTGTTTGGAACATTTCATTAATGTTGACTATAAATCATAAACTAAGCATTTTTCAGCTGAAATAATGAATGTAGTCCTCTTAATTCTTGCTTCTAAAGCATACGCAAGCAGAAATTTCAATGTACAATGATGTTTTTAAAAAAAACAGTCAAAATGTGCTCCACTCGGGCTGAAAACGCTGTTGGGGACATTTCATTAATGTTGACTACAAATCAAAAACTAAGCATTTTTCAGCTGAAATAATGAATGTAGTCCTCTTAATTCTTGCTTCTAAAGCATACGCAAGCAGAAATTTCAATGTACAATGATGTTTTTAAAAAAACAGTCAAAATGTGCTCCACTCGGGCTGAAAACGCTGTTGGGGACATTTCATTAATGTTGACTATAAATCATAAACTAAGCATTTTTCAGCTGAAATAATGAATGTAGTCCTCTTAATTCTTGCTTCTAAAGCATACGCAAGCAGAAATTTCAATGTACAATGATGTTTTAAAAAAAACAGTCAAAATGTGCTCCACTCGGGCTGAAAACGCTTGTTTGGGACATTACATTAATGTTGACTATAAATCATAAACTAAGCATTTTTCAGCTGAAATAATGAATGTAGTCCTCTTAATTCTTGCTTCTAAAGCATACGCAAACAGAAATTTCAATGTACAATGATGTTTTTAAAAAAACGGTCAAAATGTGCTCCACTCGGGCTGAAAACGCTTGTTTGGGACATTACATTAATGTTGACTATAAATCATAAACTAAGCATTTTTCAGCTGAAATAATGAATGTAGTCCTCTTAATTCTTGCTTCTAAAGCATACGCAAACAGAAATTTCAATGTACAATGATGTTTTTAAAAAAACGGTCAAAATGTGCTCCACTCGGGCTGAAAACGCTTGTTTGGAACATTTCATTAATGTTGACTATAAATCATAAACTAAGCATTTTTCAGCTGAAATAATGAATGTAGTCCTCTTAATTCTTGCTTCTAAAGCATACGCAAGCAGAAATTTCAATGTACAATGATGTTTTTAAAAAAAACAGTCAAAATGTGCTCCACTCGGGCTGAAAACGCTGTTGGGGACATTTCATTAATGTTGACTACAAATCAAAAACTAAGCATTTTTCAGCTGAAATAATGAATGTAGTCCTCTTAATTCTTGCTTCTAAAGCATACGCAAGCAGAAATTTCAATGTACAATGATGTTTTTAAAAAAACAGTCAAAATGTGCTCCACTCGGGCTGAAAACGCTGTTGGGGACATTTCATTAATGTTGACTATAAATCATAAACTAAGCATTTTTCAGCTGAAATAATGAATGTAGTCCTCTTAATTCTTGCTTCTAAAGCATACGCAAGCAGAAATTTCAATGTACAATGATGTTTTTAAAAAAACAGTCAAAATGTGCTCCACTCGGGCTGAAAACGCTTGTTTGGGACATTACATTAATGTTGACTATAAATCATAAACTAAGCATTTTTCAGCTGAAATAATGAATGTAGTCCTCTTAATTCTTGCTTCTAAAGCATACGCAAACAGAAATTTCAATGTACAATGATGTTTTTAAAAAAACGGTCAAAATGTGCTCCACTCGGGCTGAAAACGCTTGTTTGGAACATTTCATTAATGTTGACTATAAATCATAAACTAAGCATTTTTCAGCTGAAATAATGAATGTAGTCCTCTTAATTCTTGCTTCTAAAGCATACGCAAGCAGAAATTTCAATGTACAATGATGTTTTTAAAAAAACAGTCAAAATGTGCTCCACTCGGGCTGAAAACGCTGTTGGGGACATTTCATTAATGTTGACTATAAATCAAAAACTAAGCATTTTTCAGCTGAAATAATGAATGTAGTCCTCTTAATTCTTGCTTCTAAAGCATACGCAAGCAGAAATTTCAATGTACAATGATGTTTTTAAAAAAACAGTCAAAATGTGCTCCACTCGGGCTGAAAACGCTTGTTGGGGACATTACATTAATGTTGACTATAAATCATAAACTAAGCATTTTTCAGCTGAAATAATGAATGTAGTCCTCTTAATTCTTGCTTCTAAAGCATACGCAAAAAGAAATTTCAATGTACAATGATGTTTTTTAAAAAACGGTCAAAATGTGCTCCACTCGGGCTGAAAACGCTGGTTCGGAACATTTCCTTAATGTTGACTATAAATCATAATCTAAGCATTTTATAGCTGAAATAATGAATGTAGTCCTCTTAATTCTTGCTTCTAAAGCATACGCAAGCAGAAATTTCAATGTACAATGATGTTTTTAAAAAAAACAGTCAAAATGCGCTCCACTCGGGCTGAAAACGCTGTTGGGGACATTTCATTAATGTTGACTACAAATCAAAAACTAAGCATTTTTCAGCTGAAATAATGAAAGTAGTCCTCTTAATTCTTGCTTCTAAAGCATACGCAAGCAGAAATTTCAATGTACAATGATGTTTTTAAAAAAAGGGTCAAAATGTGCTCCACTCGGGCTGAAAACGCTTGTTTGGAACATTTCATTAATGTTGACTATAAATCATAAACTAAGCATTTTTCAGCTGAAATAATGAATGTAGTCCTCTTAATTCTTGCTTCTAAAGCATACGCAAGCAGATTTTTCAATGTACAATGATGTTTTTAAAAAAAACGGTCAAAATGTGCTCCACTCGGGCTGAAAACGCTTGTTTGGGACATGACATTAATGTTGACTATAAATCATAAACTAAGCATTTTTCAGCTGAAATAATGAATGTAGTCCTCTTAATTCTTGCTTCTAAAGCATACGCAAGCAGAAATTTCAATGTACAATGATGTTTTTAAAAAAAGGGTCAAAATGTGCTCCACTCGGGCTGAAAACGCTTGTTTGGAACATTTCATTAATGTTGACTATAAATCATAAACTAAGCATTTTTCAGCTGAAATAATGAATGTAGTCCTCTTAATTCTTGCTTCTAAAGCATACGCAAGCAGAAATTTCAATGTACAATGATGTTTTTAAAAAAACAGTCAAAATGTGCTCCACTCGGGCTGAAAACGCTTGTTTGGGACATGACATTAATGTTGACTATAAATCATAAACTAAGCATTTTTCAGCTGAAATAATGAATGTAGTCCTCTTAATTCTTGCTTCTAAAGCATACGCAAGCAGAAATTTCAATGTACAATGATGTTTTTAAAAAAAGGGTCAAAATGTGCTCCACTCGGGCTGAAAACGCTTGTTTGGAACATTTCATTAATGTTGACTATAAATCATAAACTAAGCATTTTTCAGCTGAAATAATGAATGTAGTCCTCTTAATTCTTGCTTCTAAAGCATACGCAAGCAGAAATTTCAATGTACAATGATGTTTTTAAAAAAGCAGTCAAAATGTGCTCCACTCGGGCTGAAAACGCTTGTTTGGGACATGACATTAATGTTGACTATAAATCATAAACTAAGCATTTTTCAGCTGAAATAATGAATGTAGTCCTCTTAATTCTTGCTTCTAAAGCATACGCAAGCAGAAATTTCAATGTACAATGATGTTTTTAAAAAAACAGTCAAAATGTGCTCCACTCGAGCTGAAAACGCTGTTGGGGACATTTCATTAATGTTGACTATAAATCATAAACTAAGCATTTTTCAGCTGAAATAATGAATGTAGTCCTCTTAATTCTTGCTTCTAAAGCATACGCAAGCAGAAATTTCAATGTACAATGATGTTTTTAAAAAAACAGTCAAAATGTGCTCCACTCGGGCTGAAAACGCTTGTTTGGGACATTACATTAATGTTGACTATAAATCATAAACTAAGCATTTTTCAGCTGAAATAATGAATGTAGTCCTCTTAATTCTTGCTTCTAAAGCATACGCAAACAGAAATTTCAATGTACAATGATGTTTTTAAAAAAACGGTCAAAATGTGCTCCACTCGGGCTGAAAACGCTTGTTCGGAACATTTCCTTAATGTTGACTATAAATCATAAACTAAGCATTTTTCAGCTGAAATAATGAATGTAGTCCTCTTAATTCTTGCTTCTAAAGCATACGCAAGCAGAAATTTCAATGTACAATGATGTTTTTAAAAAAACGGTCAAAATGTGCTCCACTCGGGCTGAAAACGCTTGTTCGGAACATTTCCTTAATGTTGACTATAAATCATAAACTAAGCATTTTTCAGCTGAAATAATGAATGTAGTCCTCTTAATTCTTGCTTCTAAAGCATACGCAAGCAGAAATTTCAATGTACAATGATGTTTTTAAAAAAAACAGTCAAAATGTGCTCCACTCGGGCTGAAAACGCTGTTGGGGACATTTCATTAATGTTGACTACAAATCAAAAACTAAGCATTTTTCAGCTGAAATAATGAATGTAGTCCTCTTAATTCTTGCTTCTAAAGCATACGCAAGCAGAAATTTCAATGTACAATGATGTTTTTAAAAAAACAGTCAAAATGTGCTCCACTCGGGCTGAAAACGCTGTTGGGGACATTTCATTAATGTTGACTATAAATCATAAACTAAGCATTTTTCAGCTGAAATAATGAATGTAGTCCTCTTAATTCTTGCTTCTAAAGCATACGCAAGCAGAAATTTCAATGTACAATGATGTTTTAAAAAAAACAGTCAAAATGTGCTCCACTCGGGCTGAAAACGCTTGTTTGGGACATTACATTAATGTTGACTATAAATCATAAACTAAGCATTTTTCAGCTGAAATAATGAATGTAGTCCTCTTAATTCTTGCTTCTAAAGCATACGCAAACAGAAATTTCAATGTACAATGATGTTTTTAAAAAAACGGTCAAAATGTGCTCCACTCGGGCTGAAAACGCTTGTTTGGGACATTACATTAATGTTGACTATAAATCATAAACTAAGCATTTTTCAGCTGAAATAATGAATGTAGTCCTCTTAATTCTTGCTTCTAAAGCATACGCAAACAGAAATTTCAATGTACAATGATGTTTTTAAAAAAACGGTCAAAATGTGCTCCACTCGGGCTGAAAACGCTTGTTTGGAACATTTCATTAATGTTGACTATAAATCATAAACTAAGCATTTTTCAGCTGAAATAATGAATGTAGTCCTCTTAATTCTTGCTTCTAAAGCATACGCAAGCAGAAATTTCAATGTACAATGATGTTTTTAAAAAAAACAGTCAAAATGTGCTCCACTCGGGCTGAAAACGCTGTTGGGGACATTTCATTAATGTTGACTACAAATCAAAAACTAAGCATTTTTCAGCTGAAATAATGAATGTAGTCCTCTTAATTCTTGCTTCTAAAGCATACGCAAGCAGAAATTTCAATGTACAATGATGTTTTTAAAAAAACAGTCAAAATGTGCTCCACTCGGGCTGAAAACGCTGTTGGGGACATTTCATTAATGTTGACTATAAATCATAAACTAAGCATTTTTCAGCTGAAATAATGAATGTAGTCCTCTTAATTCTTGCTTCTAAAGCATACGCAAGCAGAAATTTCAATGTACAATGATGTTTTTAAAAAAAACAGTCAAAATGTGCTCCACTCGGGCTGAAAACGCTGTTGGGGACATTTCATTAATGTTGACTACAAATCAAAAACTAAGCATTTTTCAGCTGAAATAATGAATGTAGTCCTCTTAATTCTTGCTTCTAAAGCATACGCAAGCAGAAATTTCAATGTACAATGATGTTTTTAAAAAAACAGTCAAAATGTGCTCCACTCGGGCTGAAAACGCTGTTGGGGACATTTCATTAATGTTGACTATAAATCATAAACTAAGCATTTTTCAGCTGAAATAATGAATGTAGTCCTCTTAATTCTTGCTTCTAAAGCATACGCAAGCAGAAATTTCAATGTACAATGATGTTTTTAAAAAAACAGTCAAAATGTGCTCCACTCGGGCTGAAAACGCTTGTTTGGGACATTACATTAATGTTGACTATAAATCATAAACTAAGCATTTTTCAGCTGAAATAATGAATGTAGTCCTCTTAATTCTTGCTTCTAAAGCATACGCAAACAGAAATTTCAATGTACAATGATGTTTTTAAAAAAACGGTCAAAATGTGCTCCACTCGGGCTGAAAACGCTTGTTTGGAACATTTCATTAATGTTGACTATAAATCATAAACTAAGCATTTTTCAGCTGAAATAATGAATGTAGTCCTCTTAATTCTTGCTTCTAAAGCATACGCAAGCAGAAATTTCAATGTACAATGATGTTTTTAAAAAAACAGTCAAAATGTGCTCCACTCGGGCTGAAAACGCTGTTGGGGACATTTCATTAATGTTGACTATAAATCAAAAACTAAGCATTTTTCAGCTGAAATAATGAATGTAGTCCTCTTAATTCTTGCTTCTAAAGCATACGCAAGCAGAAATTTCAATGTACAATGATGTTTTTAAAAAAACAGTCAAAATGTGCTCCACTCGGGCTGAAAACGCTTGTTGGGGACATTACATTAATGTTGACTATAAATCATAAACTAAGCATTTTTCAGCTGAAATAATGAATGTAGTCCTCTTAATTCTTGCTTCTAAAGCATACGCAAGCAGAAATTTCAATGTACAATGATGTTTTTAAAAAAACAGTCAAAATGTGCTCCACTCGGGCTGAAAACGCTGTTGGGGACATTTCATTAATGTTGACTATAAATCAAAAACTAAGCATTTTTCAGCTGAAATAATGAATGTAGTCCTCTTAATTCTTGCTTCTAAAGCATACGCAAGCAGAAATTTCAATGTACAATGATGTTTTTAAAAAAACAGTCAAAATGTGCTCCACTCGGGCTGAAAACGCTTGTTTGGAACATTTCCTTAATGTTGACTATAAATCATAAACTAAGCATTTTTCAGCTGAAATAATGAATGTAGTCCTCTTAATTCTTGCTTCTAAAGCATACGCAAGCAGAAATTTCAATGTACAATGATGTTTTTAAAAAAACGGTCAAAATGTGCTCCACTCGGGCTGAAAACGCTTGTTCGGAACATTTCCTTAATGTTGACTATAAATCATAAACTAAGCATTTTTCAGCTGAAATAATGAATGTAGTCCTCTTAATTCTTGCTTCTAAAGCATACGCAAGCAGAAATTTCAATGTACAATGATGTTTTTAAAAAAAACAGTCAAAATGTGCTCCACTCGGGCTGAAAACGCTGTTGGGGACATTTCATTAATGTTGACTACAAATCAAAAACTAAGCATTTTTCAGCTGAAATAATGAATGTAGTCCTCTTAATTCTTGCTTCTAAAGCATACGCAAGCAGAAATTTCAATGTACAATGATGTTTTTAAAAAAACAGTCAAAATGTGCTCCACTCGGGCTGAAAACGCTGTTGGGGACATTTCATTAATGTTGACTATAAATCATAAACTAAGCATTTTTCAGCTGAAATAATGAATGTAGTCCTCTTAATTCTTGCTTCTAAAGCATACGCAAGCAGAAATTTCAATGTACAATGATGTTTTAAAAAAAACAGTCAAAATGTGCTCCACTCGGGCTGAAAACGCTTGTTTGGGACATTACATTAATGTTGACTATAAATCATAAACTAAGCATTTTTCAGCTGAAATAATGAATGTAGTCCTCTTAATTCTTGCTTCTAAAGCATACGCAAACAGAAATTTCAATGTACAATGATGTTTTTAAAAAAACGGTCAAAATGTGCTCCACTCGGGCTGAAAACGCTTGTTTGGGACATTACATTAATGTTGACTATAAATCATAAACTAAGCATTTTTCAGCTGAAATAATGAATGTAGTCCTCTTAATTCTTGCTTCTAAAGCATACGCAAACAGAAATTTCAATGTACAATGATGTTTTTAAAAAAACGGTCAAAATGTGCTCCACTCGGGCTGAAAACGCTTGTTTGGAACATTTCATTAATGTTGACTATAAATCATAAACTAAGCATTTTTCAGCTGAAATAATGAATGTAGTCCTCTTAATTCTTGCTTCTAAAGCATACGCAAGCAGAAATTTCAATGTACAATGATGTTTTTAAAAAAAACAGTCAAAATGTGCTCCACTCGGGCTGAAAACGCTGTTGGGGACATTTCATTAATGTTGACTACAAATCAAAAACTAAGCATTTTTCAGCTGAAATAATGAATGTAGTCCTCTTAATTCTTGCTTCTAAAGCATACGCAAGCAGAAATTTCAATGTACAATGATGTTTTTAAAAAAACAGTCAAAATGTGCTCCACTCGGGCTGAAAACGCTGTTGGGGACATTTCATTAATGTTGACTATAAATCATAAACTAAGCATTTTTCAGCTGAAATAATGAATGTAGTCCTCTTAATTCTTGCTTCTAAAGCATACGCAAGCAGAAATTTCAATGTACAATGATGTTTTTAAAAAAAACAGTCAAAATGTGCTCCACTCGGGCTGAAAACGCTGTTGGGGACATTTCATTAATGTTGACTACAAATCAAAAACTAAGCATTTTTCAGCTGAAATAATGAATGTAGTCCTCTTAATTCTTGCTTCTAAAGCATACGCAAGCAGAAATTTCAATGTACAATGATGTTTTTAAAAAAACAGTCAAAATGTGCTCCACTCGGGCTGAAAACGCTGTTGGGGACATTTCATTAATGTTGACTATAAATCATAAACTAAGCATTTTTCAGCTGAAATAATGAATGTAGTCCTCTTAATTCTTGCTTCTAAAGCATACGCAAGCAGAAATTTCAATGTACAATGATGTTTTTAAAAAAACAGTCAAAATGTGCTCCACTCGGGCTGAAAACGCTTGTTTGGGACATTACATTAATGTTGACTATAAATCATAAACTAAGCATTTTTCAGCTGAAATAATGAATGTAGTCCTCTTAATTCTTGCTTCTAAAGCATACGCAAACAGAAATTTCAATGTACAATGATGTTTTTAAAAAAACGGTCAAAATGTGCTCCACTCGGGCTGAAAACGCTTGTTTGGAACATTTCATTAATGTTGACTATAAATCATAAACTAAGCATTTTTCAGCTGAAATAATGAATGTAGTCCTCTTAATTCTTGCTTCTAAAGCATACGCAAGCAGAAATTTCAATGTACAATGATGTTTTTAAAAAAACAGTCAAAATGTGCTCCACTCGGGCTGAAAACGCTGTTGGGGACATTTCATTAATGTTGACTATAAATCAAAAACTAAGCATTTTTCAGCTGAAATAATGAATGTAGTCCTCTTAATTCTTGCTTCTAAAGCATACGCAAGCAGAAATTTCAATGTACAATGATGTTTTTAAAAAAACAGTCAAAATGTGCTCCACTCGGGCTGAAAACGCTTGTTGGGGACATTACATTAATGTTGACTATAAATCATAAACTAAGCATTTTTCAGCTGAAATAATGAATGTAGTCCTCTTAATTCTTGCTTCTAAAGCATACGCAAGCAGAAATTTCAATGTACAATGATGTTTTTAAAAAAACAGTCAAAATGTGCTCCACTCGGGCTGAAAACGCTGTTGGGGACATTTCATTAATGTTGACTATAAATCAAAAACTAAGCATTTTTCAGCTGAAATAATGAATGTAGTCCTCTTAATTCTTGCTTCTAAAGCATACGCAAGCAGAAATTTCAATGTACAATGATGTTTTTAAAAAAACAGTCAAAATGTGCTCCACTCGGGCTGAAAACGCTTGTTTGGAACATTTCATTAATGTTGACTATAAATCATAAACTAAGCATTTTTCAGCTGAAATAATGAATGTAGTCCTCTTAATTCTTGCTTCTAAAGCATACGCAAGCAGAAATTTCAATGTACAATGATGTTTTTAAAAAAACAGTCAAAATGTGCTCCACTCGGGCTGAAAACGCTGTTGGGGACATTTCATTAATGTTGACTATAAATCAAAAACTAAGCATTTTTCAGCTGAAATAATGAATGTAGTCCTCTTAATTCTTGCTTCTAAAGCATACGCAAGCAGAAATTTCAATGTACAATGATGTTTTTAAAAAAACAGTCAAAATGTGCTCCACTCGGGCTGAAAACGCTTGTTGGGGACATTACATTAATGTTGACTATAAATCATAAACTAAGCATTTTTCAGCTGAAATAATGAATGTAGTCCTCTTAATTCTTGCTTCTAAAGCATACGCAAGCAGAAATTTCAATGTACAATGATGTTTTTAAAAAAACAGTCAAAATGTGCTCCACTCGGGCTGAAAACGCTGTTGGGGACATTTCATTAATGTTGACTATAAATCATAAACTAAGCATTTTTCAGCTGAAATAATGAATGTAGTCCTCTTAATTCTTGCTTCTAAAGCATACACAAACAGAAAATTCAATGTACAATGATGTTTTTAAAAAAACGGTCAAAATGTGCTCCACTCGGGCTGAAAACGCTGTTGGGGACATTTCATTAATGTTGACTATAAATCATAAACTAAGCATTTTTCAGCTGAAATAATGAATGTAGTCCTCTTAATTCTTGCTTCTACAGCATACGCAAACAGAAATTTCAATGTACAATGATGTTTTTAAAAAAACGGTCAAAATGTGCTCCACTCGGGCTGAAAACGCTTGTTTGGGACATTACATTAATGTTGACTATAAATCATAAACTAAGCATTTTTCAGCTTAAATAATGAATGTAGTCCTCTTAATTCTTGCTTCTAAAGCATACACAAACAGAAATTTCAATGTACAATGATGTTTTTAAAAAATCGGTCAAAATGTGCTCCACTCGGGCTGAAAACGCTTGTTTGGAACATTTCATTAATGTTGACTATAAATCATAAACTAAGCATTTTTCAGCTGAAATAATGAATGTAGTCCTCTTAATTCTTGCTTCTAAAGCATACGCAAGCAGAAATTTCAATGTACAATGATGTTTTTAAAAAAACAGTCAAAATGTGCTCCACTCGGGCTGAAAACGCTTGTTTGGGACATTACATTAATGTTGACTATAAATCATAAACTAAGCATTTTTCAGCTGAAATAATGAATGTAGTCCTCTTAATTCTTGCTTCTAAAGCATACGCAAACAGAAATTTCAATGTACAATGATGTTTTTAAAAAAACGGTCAAAATGTGCTCCACTCGGGCTGAAAACGCTTGTTTGGGACATTACATTAATGTTGACTATAAATCATAAACTAAGCATTTTTCAGCTGAAATAATGAATGTAGTCCTCTTAATTCTTGCTTCTAAAGCATACACAAACAGAAATTTCAATGTACAATGATGTTTTTAAAAAAACGGTCAAAATGTGCTCCACTCGGGCTGAAAACGCTTGTTCGGAACATTTCCTTAATGTTGACTATAAATCATAAACTAAGCATTTTTCAGCTGAAATAATGAATGTAGTCCTCTTAATTCTTGCTTCTAAAGCATACGCAAGCAGAAATTTCAATGTACAATGATGTTTTTAAAAAAACAGTCAAAATGTGCTCCACTCGGGCTGAAAACGCTTGTTTGGGACATGACATTAATGTTGACTATAAATCATAAACTAAGCATTTTTCAGCTGAAATAATGAATGTAGTCCTCTTAATTCTTGCTTCTAAAGCATACGCAAAAAGAAATTTCAATGTACAATGATGTTTTTTAAAAAACGGTCAAAATGTGCTCCACTCGGGCTGAAAACGCTGGTTCGGAACATTTCCTTAATGTTGACTATAAATCATAATCTAAGCATTTTATAGCTGAAATAATGAATGTAGTCCTCTTAATTCTTGCTTCTAAAGCATACGCAAGCAGAAATTTCAATGTACAATGATGTTTTTAAAAAAAACAGTCAAAATGCGCTCCACTCGGGCTGAAAACGCTGTTGGGGACATTTCATTAATGTTGACTACAAATCAAAAACTAAGCATTTTTCAGCTGAAATAATGAAAGTAGTCCTCTTAATTCTTGCTTCTAAAGCATACGCAAGCAGAAATTTCAATGTACAATGATGTTTTTAAAAAAAGGGTCAAAATGTGCTCCACTCGGGCTGAAAACGCTTGTTTGGAACATTTCATTAATGTTGACTATAAATCATAAACTAAGCATTTTTCAGCTGAAATAATGAATGTAGTCCTCTTAATTCTTGCTTCTAAAGCATACGCAAGCAGATTTTTCAATGTACAATGATGTTTTTAAAAAAACGGTCAAAATGTGCTCCACTCGGGCTGAAAACGCTTGTTTGGGACATGACATTAATGTTGACTATAAATCATAAACTAAGCATTTTTCAGCTGAAATAATGAATGTAGTCCTCTTAATTCTTGCTTCTAAAGCATACGCAAGCAGAAATTTCAATGTACAATGATGTTTTTAAAAAAAGGGTCAAAATGTGCTCCACTCGGGCTGAAAACGCTTGTTTGGAACATTTCATTAATGTTGACTATAAATCATAAACTAAGCATTTTTCAGCTGAAATAATGAATGTAGTCCTCTTAATTCTTGCTTCTAAAGCATACGCAAGCAGAAATTTCAATGTACAATGATGTTTTTAAAAAAGCAGTCAAAATGTGCTCCACTCGGGCTGAAAACGCTTGTTTGGGACATGACATTAATGTTGACTATAAATCATAAACTAAGCATTTTTCAGCTGAAATAATGAATGTAGTCCTCTTAATTCTTGCTTCTAAAGCATACGCAAGCAGAAATTTCAATGTACAATGATGTTTTTAAAAAAACAGTCAAAATGTGCTCCACTCGGGCTGAAAACGCTGTTGGGGACATTTCATTAATGTTGACTATAAATCATAAACTAAGCATTTTTCAGCTGAAATAATGAATGTAGTCCTCTTAATTCTTGCTTCTAAAGCATACGCAAGCAGAAATTTCAATGTACAATGATGTTTTTAAAAAA
The DNA here is from genome assembly GCF_059441005.1 of Hippichthys cyanospilos. Taxonomy (NCBI): domain Eukaryota; kingdom Metazoa; phylum Chordata; class Actinopteri; order Syngnathiformes; family Syngnathidae; genus Hippichthys; species Hippichthys cyanospilos. The sequence goes on from NW_028283380.1 coordinate 876,787, forward strand.
ACAGTCAAAATGTGCTCCACTCGGGCTGAAAACGCTTGTTTGGGACATTACATTAATGTTGACTATAAATCATAAACTAAGCATTTTTCAGCTGAAATAATGAATGTAGTCCTCTTAATTCTTGCTTCTAAAGCATACGCAAACAGAAATTTCAATGTACAATGATGTTTTTAAAAAAACGGTCAAAATGTGCTCCACTCGGGCTGAAAACGCTTGTTCGGAACATTTCCTTAATGTTGACTATAAATCATAAACTAAGCATTTTTCAGCTGAAATAATGAATGTAGTCCTCTTAATTCTTGCTTCTAAAGCATACGCAAGCAGAAATTTCAATGTACAATGATGTTTTTAAAAAAACGGTCAAAATGTGCTCCACTCGGGCTGAAAACGCTTGTTCGGAACATTTCCTTAATGTTGACTATAAATCATAAACTAAGCATTTTTCAGCTGAAATAATGAATGTAGTCCTCTTAATTCTTGCTTCTAAAGCATACGCAAGCAGAAATTTCAATGTACAATGATGTTTTTAAAAAAAACAGTCAAAATGTGCTCCACTCGGGCTGAAAACGCTGTTGGGGACATTTCATTAATGTTGACTACAAATCAAAAACTAAGCATTTTTCAGCTGAAATAATGAATGTAGTCCTCTTAATTCTTGCTTCTAAAGCATACGCAAGCAGAAATTTCAATGTACAATGATGTTTTTAAAAAAACAGTCAAAATGTGCTCCACTCGGGCTGAAAACGCTGTTGGGGACATTTCATTAATGTTGACTATAAATCATAAACTAAGCATTTTTCAGCTGAAATAATGAATGTAGTCCTCTTAATTCTTGCTTCTAAAGCATACGCAAGCAGAAATTTCAATGTACAATGATGTTTTAAAAAAAACAGTCAAAATGTGCTCCACTCGGGCTGAAAACGCTTGTTTGGGACATTACATTAATGTTGACTATAAATCATAAACTAAGCATTTTTCAGCTGAAATAATGAATGTAGTCCTCTTAATTCTTGCTTCTAAAGCATACGCAAACAGAAATTTCAATGTACAATGATGTTTTTAAAAAAACGGTCAAAATGTGCTCCACTCGGGCTGAAAACGCTTGTTTGGGACATTACATTAATGTTGACTATAAATCATAAACTAAGCATTTTTCAGCTGAAATAATGAATGTAGTCCTCTTAATTCTTGCTTCTAAAGCATACGCAAACAGAAATTTCAATGTACAATGATGTTTTTAAAAAAACGGTCAAAATGTGCTCCACTCGGGCTGAAAACGCTTGTTTGGAACATTTCATTAATGTTGACTATAAATCATAAACTAAGCATTTTTCAGCTGAAATAATGAATGTAGTCCTCTTAATTCTTGCTTCTAAAGCATACGCAAGCAGAAATTTCAATGTACAATGATGTTTTTAAAAAAAACAGTCAAAATGTGCTCCACTCGGGCTGAAAACGCTGTTGGGGACATTTCATTAATGTTGACTACAAATCAAAAACTAAGCATTTTTCAGCTGAAATAATGAATGTAGTCCTCTTAATTCTTGCTTCTAAAGCATACGCAAGCAGAAATTTCAATGTACAATGATGTTTTTAAAAAAACAGTCAAAATGTGCTCCACTCGGGCTGAAAACGCTGTTGGGGACATTTCATTAATGTTGACTATAAATCATAAACTAAGCATTTTTCAGCTGAAATAATGAATGTAGTCCTCTTAATTCTTGCTTCTAAAGCATACGCAAGCAGAAATTTCAATGTACAATGATGTTTTTAAAAAAAACAGTCAAAATGTGCTCCACTCGGGCTGAAAACGCTGTTGGGGACATTTCATTAATGTTGACTACAAATCAAAAACTAAGCATTTTTCAGCTGAAATAATGAATGTAGTCCTCTTAATTCTTGCTTCTAAAGCATACGCAAGCAGAAATTTCAATGTACAATGATGTTTTTAAAAAAACAGTCAAAATGTGCTCCACTCGGGCTGAAAACGCTGTTGGGGACATTTCATTAATGTTGACTATAAATCATAAACTAAGCATTTTTCAGCTGAAATAATGAATGTAGTCCTCTTAATTCTTGCTTCTAAAGCATACACAAGCAGAAATTTCAATGTACAATGATGTTTTTAAAAAAACAGTCAAAATGTGCTCCACTCGGGCTGAAAACGCTGTTGGGGACATTTCATTAATGTTGACTATAAATCATAAACTAAGCATTTTTCAGCTGAAATAATGAATGTAGTCCTCTTAATTCTTGCTTCTAAAGCATACGCAAGCAGAAATTTCAATGTACAATGATGTTTTTAAAAAAACAGTCAAAATGTGCTCCACTCGGGCTGAAAACGCTTGTTTGGGACATTACATTAATGTTGACTATAAATCATAAACTAAGCATTTTTCAGCTGAAATAATGAATGTAGTCCTCTTAATTCTTGCTTCTAAAGCATACGCAAACAGAAATTTCAATGTACAATGATGTTTTTAAAAAAACGGTCAAAATGTGCTCCACTCGGGCTGAAAACGCTTGTTTGGAACATTTCATTAATGTTGACTATAAATCATAAACTAAGCATTTTTCAGCTGAAATAATGAATGTAGTCCTCTTAATTCTTGCTTCTAAAGCATACGCAAGCAGAAATTTCAATGTACAATGATGTTTTTAAAAAAACAGTCAAAATGTGCTCCACTCGGGCTGAAAACGCTGTTGGGGACATTTCATTAATGTTGACTATAAATCAAAAACTAAGCATTTTTCAGCTGAAATAATGAATGTAGTCCTCTTAATTCTTGCTTCTAAAGCATACGCAAGCAGAAATTTCAATGTACAATGATGTTTTTAAAAAAACAGTCAAAATGTGCTCCACTCGGGCTGAAAACGCTTGTTGGGGACATTACATTAATGTTGACTATAAATCATAAACTAAGCATTTTTCAGCTGAAATAATGAATGTAGTCCTCTTAATTCTTGCTTCTAAAGCATACGCAAAAAGAAATTTCAATGTACAATGATGTTTTTTAAAAAACGGTCAAAATGTGCTCCACTCGGGCTGAAAACGCTGGTTCGGAACATTTCCTTAATGTTGACTATAAATCATAATCTAAGCATTTTATAGCTGAAATAATGAATGTAGTCCTCTTAATTCTTGCTTCTAAAGCATACGCAAGCAGAAATTTCAATGTACAATGATGTTTTTAAAAAAAACAGTCAAAATGCGCTCCACTCGGGCTGAAAACGCTGTTGGGGACATTTCATTAATGTTGACTACAAATCAAAAACTAAGCATTTTTCAGCTGAAATAATGAAAGTAGTCCTCTTAATTCTTGCTTCTAAAGCATACGCAAGCAGAAATTTCAATGTACAATGATGTTTTTAAAAAAAGGGTCAAAATGTGCTCCACTCGGGCTGAAAACGCTTGTTTGGAACATTTCATTAATGTTGACTATAAATCATAAACTAAGCATTTTTCAGCTGAAATAATGAATGTAGTCCTCTTAATTCTTGCTTCTAAAGCATACGCAAGCAGATTTTTCAATGTACAATGATGTTTTTAAAAAAGCAGTCAAAATGTGCTCCACTCGGGCTGAAAACGCTTGTTTGGGACATGACATTAATGTTGACTATAAATCATAAACTAAGCATTTTTCAGCTGAAATAATGAATGTAGTCCTCTTAATTCTTGCTTCTAAAGCATACGCAAGCAGAAATTTCAATGTACAATGATGTTTTTAAAAAAACAGTCAAAATGTGCTCCACTCGGGCTGAAAACGCTGTTGGGGACATTTCATTAATGTTGACTATAAATCATAAACTAAGCATTTTTCAGCTGAAATAATGAATGTAGTCCTCTTAATTCTTGCTTCTAAAGCATACGCAAGCAGAAATTTCAATGTACAATGATGTTTTTAAAAAAACAGTCAAAATGTGCTCCACTCGGGCTGAAAACGCTTGTTTGGGACATTACATTAATGTTGACTATAAATCATAAACTAAGCATTTTTCAGCTGAAATAATGAATGTAGTCCTCTTAATTCTTGCTTCTAAAGCATACGCAAACAGAAATTTCAATGTACAATGATGTTTTTAAAAAAACGGTCAAAATGTGCTCCACTCGGGCTGAAAACGCTGTTGGGGACATTTCATTAATGTTGACTACAAATCAAAAACTAAGCATTTTTCAGCTGAAATAATGAATGTAGTCCTCTTAATTCTTGCTTCTAAAGCATACGCAAGCAGAAATTTCAATGTACAATGATGTTTTTAAAAAAACAGTCAAAATGTGCTCCACTCGGGCTGAAAACGCTTGTTCGGAACATTTCCTTAATGTTGACTACAAATCAAAAACTAAGCATTTTTCAGCTGAAATAATGAATGTAGTCCTCTTAATTCTTGCTTCTAAAGCATACGCAAGCAGAAATTTCAATGTACAATGATGTTTTTAAAAAAACAGTCAAAATGTGCTCCACTCGGGCTGAAAACGCTGTTGGGGACATTTCATTAATGTTGACTATAAATCATAAACTAAGCATTTTTCAGCTGAAATAATGAATGTAGTCCTCTTAATTCTTGCTTCTAAAGCATACGCAAGCAGAAATTTCAATGTACAATGATGTTTTTAAAAAAACAGTCAAAATGTGCTCCACTCGGGCTGAAAACGCTTGTTTGGGACATTACATTAATGTTGACTATAAATCATAAACTAAGCATTTTTCAGCTGAAATAATGAATGTAGTCCTCTTAATTCTTGCTTCTAAAGCATACGCAAACAGAAATTTCAATGTACAATGATGTTTTTAAAAAAACGGTCAAAATGTGCTCCACTCGGGCTGAAAACGCTTGTTTGGAACATTTCATTAATGTTGACTATAAATCATAAACTAAGCATTTTTCAGCTGAAATAATGAATGTAGTCCTCTTAATTCTTGCTTCTAAAGCATACGCAAGCAGAAATTTCAATGTACAATGATGTTTTTAAAAAAACAGTCAAAATGTGCTCCACTCGGGCTGAAAACGCTGTTGGGGACATTTCATTAATGTTGACTATAAATCAAAAACTAAGCATTTTTCAGCTGAAATAATGAATGTAGTCCTCTTAATTCTTGCTTCTAAAGCATACGCAAGCAGAAATTTCAATGTACAATGATGTTTTTAAAAAAACAGTCAAAATGTGCTCCACTCGGGCTGAAAACGCTTGTTGGGGACATTACATTAATGTTGACTATAAATCATAAACTAAGCATTTTTCAGCTGAAATAATGAATGTAGTCCTCTTAATTCTTGCTTCTAAAGCATACGCAAGCAGAAATTTCAATGTACAATGATGTTTTTAAAAAAACAGTCAAAATGTGCTCCACTCGGGCTGAAAACGCTGTTGGGGACATTTCATTAATGTTGACTATAAATCAAAAACTAAGCATTTTTCAGCTGAAATAATGAATGTAGTCCTCTTAATTCTTGCTTCTAAAGCATACGCAAGCAGAAATTTCAATGTACAATGATGTTTTTAAAAAAACAGTCAAAATGTGCTCCACTCGGGCTGAAAACGCTTGTTTGGAACATTTCATTAATGTTGACTATAAATCATAAACTAAGCATTTTTCAGCTGAAATAATGAATGTAGTCCTCTTAATTCTTGCTTCTAAAGCATACGCAAGCAGAAATTTCAATGTACAATGATGTTTTTAAAAAAACAGTCAAAATGTGCTCCACTCGGGCTGAAAACGCTGTTGGGGACATTTCATTAATGTTGACTATAAATCAAAAACTAAGCATTTTTCAGCTGAAATAATGAATGTAGTCCTCTTAATTCTTGCTTCTAAAGCATACGCAAGCAGAAATTTCAATGTACAATGATGTTTTTAAAAAAACAGTCAAAATGTGCTCCACTCGGGCTGAAAACGCTTGTTGGGGACATTACATTAATGTTGACTATAAATCATAAACTAAGCATTTTTCAGCTGAAATAATGAATGTAGTCCTCTTAATTCTTGCTTCTAAAGCATACGCAAGCAGAAATTTCAATGTACAATGATGTTTTTAAAAAAAACAGTCAAAATGTGCTCCACTCGGGCTGAAAACGCTGTTGGGGACATTTCATTAATGTTGACTATAAATCATAAACTAAGCATTTTTCAGCTGAAATAATGAATGTAGTCCTCTTAATTCTTGCTTCTAAAGCATACACAAACAGAAAATTCAATGTACAATGATGTTTTTAAAAAAACGGTCAAAATGTGCTCCACTCGGGCTGAAAACGCTGTTGGGGACATTTCATTAATGTTGACTATAAATCATAAACTAAGCATTTTTCAGCTGAAATAATGAATGTAGTCCTCTTAATTCTTGCTTCTACAGCATACGCAAACAGAAATTTCAATGTACAATGATGTTTTTAAAAAAACGGTCAAAATGTGCTCCACTCGGGCTGAAAACGCTTGTTTGGGACATTACATTAATGTTGACTATAAATCATAAACTAAGCATTTTTCAGCTTAAATAATGAATGTAGTCCTCTTAATTCTTGCTTCTAAAGCATACACAAACAGAAATTTCAATGTACAATGATGTTTTTAAAAAATCGGTCAAAATGTGCTCCACTCGGGCTGAAAACGCTTGTTTGGAACATTTCATTAATGTTGACTATAAATCATAAACTAAGCATTTTTCAGCTGAAATAATGAATGTAGTCCTCTTAATTCTTGCTTCTAAAGCATACGCAAGCAGAAATTTCAATGTACAATGATGTTTTTAAAAAAACAGTCAAAATGTGCTCCACTCGGGCTGAAAACGCTTGTTTGGGACATTACATTAATGTTGACTATAAATCATAAACTAAGCATTTTTCAGCTGAAATAATGAATGTAGTCCTCTTAATTCTTGCTTCTAAAGCATACGCAAACAGAAATTTCAATGTACAATGATGTTTTTAAAAAAACGGTCAAAATGTGCTCCACTCGGGCTGAAAACGCTTGTTTGGGACATTACATTAATGTTGACTATAAATCATAAACTAAGCATTTTTCAGCTGAAATAATGAATGTAGTCCTCTTAATTCTTGCTTCTAAAGCATACACAAACAGAAATTTCAATGTACAATGATGTTTTTAAAAAAACGGTCAAAATGTGCTCCACTCGGGCTGAAAACGCTTGTTCGGAACATTTCCTTAATGTTGACTATAAATCATAAACTAAGCATTTTTCAGCTGAAATAATGAATGTAGTCCTCTTAATTCTTGCTTCTAAAGCATACGCAAGCAGAAATTTCAATGTACAATGATGTTTTTAAAAAAACAGTCAAAATGTGCTCCACTCGGGCTGAAAACGCTTGTTTGGGACATGACATTAATGTTGACTATAAATCATAAACTAAGCATTTTTCAGCTGAAATAATGAATGTAGTCCTCTTAATTCTTGCTTCTAAAGCATACGCAAAAAGAAATTTCAATGTACAATGATGTTTTTTAAAAAACGGTCAAAATGTGCTCCACTCGGGCTGAAAACGCTGGTTCGGAACATTTCCTTAATGTTGACTATAAATCATAATCTAAGCATTTTATAGCTGAAATAATGAATGTAGTCCTCTTAATTCTTGCTTCTAAAGCATACGCAAGCAGAAATTTCAATGTACAATGATGTTTTTAAAAAAAACAGTCAAAATGCGCTCCACTCGGGCTGAAAACGCTGTTGGGGACATTTCATTAATGTTGACTACAAATCAAAAACTAAGCATTTTTCAGCTGAAATAATGAAAGTAGTCCTCTTAATTCTTGCTTCTAAAGCATACGCAAGCAGAAATTTCAATGTACAATGATGTTTTTAAAAAAAGGGTCAAAATGTGCTCCACTCGGGCTGAAAACGCTTGTTTGGAACATTTCATTAATGTTGACTATAAATCATAAACTAAGCATTTTTCAGCTGAAATAATGAATGTAGTCCTCTTAATTCTTGCTTCTAAAGCATACGCAAGCAGATTTTTCAATGTACAATGATGTTTTTAAAAAAACGGTCAAAATGTGCTCCACTCGGGCTGAAAACGCTTGTTTGGGACATGACATTAATGTTGACTATAAATCATAAACTAAGCATTTTTCAGCTGAAATAATGAATGTAGTCCTCTTAATTCTTGCTTCTAAAGCATACGCAAGCAGAAATTTCAATGTACAATGATGTTTTTAAAAAAAGGGTCAAAATGTGCTCCACTCGGGCTGAAAACGCTTGTTTGGAACATTTCATTAATGTTGACTATAAATCATAAACTAAGCATTTTTCAGCTGAAATAATGAATGTAGTCCTCTTAATTCTTGCTTCTAAAGCATACGCAAGCAGAAATTTCAATGTACAATGATGTTTTTAAAAAAGCAGTCAAAATGTGCTCCACTCGGGCTGAAAACGCTTGTTTGGGACATGACATTAATGTTGACTATAAATCATAAACTAAGCATTTTTCAGCTGAAATAATGAATGTAGTCCTCTTAATTCTTGCTTCTAAAGCATACGCAAGCAGAAATTTCAATGTACAATGATGTTTTTAAAAAAACAGTCAAAATGTGCTCCACTCGGGCTGAAAACGCTGTTGGGGACATTTCATTAATGTTGACTATAAATCATAAACTAAGCATTTTTCAGCTGAAATAATGAATGTAGTCCTCTTAATTCTTGCTTCTAAAGCATACGCAAGCAGAAATTTCAATGTACAATGATGTTTTTAAAAAAACAGTCAAAATGTGCTCCACTCGGGCTGAAAACGCTTGTTTTGGACATTACATTAATGTTGACTATAAATCATAAACTAAGCATTTTTCAGCTGAAATAATGAATGTAGTCCTCTTAATTCTTGCTTCTAAAGCATACGCAAACAGAAATTTCAATGTACAATGATGTTTTTAAAAAAACGGTCAAAATGTGCTCCACTCGGGCTGAAAACGCTTGTTCGGAACATTTCCTTAATGTTGACTATAAATCATAAACTAAGCATTTTTCAGCTGAAATAATGAATGTAGTCCTCTTAATTCTTGCTTCTAAAGCATACGCAAGCAGAAATTTCAATGTACAATGATGTTTTTAAAAAAACGGTCAAAATGTGCTCCACTCGGGCTGAAAACGCTTGTTCGGAACATTTCCTTAATGTTGACTATAAATCATAAACTAAGCATTTTTCAGCTGAAATAATGAATGTAGTCCTCTTAATTCTTGCTTCTAAAGCATACGCAAGCAGAAATTTCAATGTACAATGATGTTTTTAAAAAAAACAGTCAAAATGTGCTCCACTCGGGCTGAAAACGCTGTTGGGGACATTTCATTAATGTTGACTACAAATCAAAAACTAAGCATTTTTCAGCTGAAATAATGAATGTAGTCCTCTTAATTCTTGCTTCTAAAGCATACGCAAGCAGAAATTTCAATGTACAATGATGTTTTTAAAAAAACAGTCAAAATGTGCTCCACTCGGGCTGAAAACGCTGTTGGGGACATTTCATTAATGTTGACTATAAATCATAAACTAAGCATTTTTCAGCTGAAATAATGAATGTAGTCCTCTTAATTCTTGCTTCTAAAGCATACGCAAGCAGAAATTTCAATGTACAATGATGTTTTAAAAAAAACAGTCAAAATGTGCTCCACTCGGGCTGAAAACGCTTGTTTGGGACATTACATTAATGTTGACTATAAATCATAAACTAAGCATTTTTCAGCTGAAATAATGAATGTAGTCCTCTTAATTCTTGCTTCTAAAGCATACGCAAACAGAAATTTCAATGTACAATGATGTTTTTAAAAAAACGGTCAAAATGTGCTCCACTCGGGCTGAAAACGCTTGTTTGGGACATTACATTAATGTTGACTATAAATCATAAACTAAGCATTTTTCAGCTGAAATAATGAATGTAGTCCTCTTAATTCTTGCTTCTAAAGCATACGCAAACAGAAATTTCAATGTACAATGATGTTTTTAAAAAAACGGTCAAAATGTGCTCCACTCGGGCTGAAAACGCTTGTTTGGAACATTTCATTAATGTTGACTATAAATCATAAACTAAGCATTTTTCAGCTGAAATAATGAATGTAGTCCTCTTAATTCTTGCTTCTAAAGCATACGCAAGCAGAAATTTCAATGTACAATGATGTTTTTAAAAAAAACAGTCAAAATGTGCTCCACTCGGGCTGAAAACGCTGTTGGGGACATTTCATTAATGTTGACTACAAATCAAAAACTAAGCATTTTTCAGCTGAAATAATGAATGTAGTCCTCTTAATTCTTGCTTCTAAAGCATACGCAAGCAGAAATTTCAATGTACAATGATGTTTTTAAAAAAACAGTCAAAATGTGCTCCACTCGGGCTGAAAACGCTGTTGGGGACATTTCATTAATGTTGACTATAAATCATAAACTAAGCATTTTTCAGCTGAAATAATGAATGTAGTCCTCTTAATTCTTGCTTCTAAAGCATACGCAAGCAGAAATTTCAATGTACAATGATGTTTTTAAAAAAAACAGTCAAAATGTGCTCCACTCGGGCTGAAAACGCTGTTGGGGACATTTCATTAATGTTGACTACAAATCAAAAACTAAGCATTTTTCAGCTGAAATAATGAATGTAGTCCTCTTAATTCTTGCTTCTAAAGCATACGCAAGCAGAAATTTCAATGTACAATGATGTTTTTAAAAAAACAGTCAAAATGTGCTCCACTCGGGCTGAAAACGCTGTTGGGGACATTTCATTAATGTTGACTATAAATCATAAACTAAGCATTTTTCAGCTGAAATAATGAATGTAGTCCTCTTAATTCTTGCTTCTAAAGCATACGCAAGCAGAAATTTCAATGTACAATGATGTTTTTAAAAAAACAGTCAAAATGTGCTCCACTCGGGCTGAAAACGCTGTTGGGGACATTTCATTAATGTTGACTATAAATCATAAACTAAGCATTTTTCAGCTGAAATAATGAATGTAGTCCTCTTAATTCTTGCTTCTAAAGCATACGCAAGCAGAAATTTCAATGTACAATGATGTTTTTAAAAAAACAGTCAAAATGTGCTCCACTCGGGCTGAAAACGCTTGTTTGGGACATTACATTAATGTTGACTATAAATCATAAACTAAGCATTTTTCAGCTGAAATAATGAATGTAGTCCTCTTAATTCTTGCTTCTAAAGCATACGCAAACAGAAATTTCAATGTACAATGATGTTTTTAAAAAAACGGTCAAAATGTGCTCCACTCGGGCTGAAAACGCTTGTTTGGAACATTTCATTAATGTTGACTATAAATCATAAACTAAGCATTTTTCAGCTGAAATAATGAATGTAGTCCTCTTAATTCTTGCTTCTAAAGCATACGCAAGCAGAAATTTCAATGTACAATGATGTTTTTAAAAAAACAGTCAAAATGTGCTCCACTCGGGCTGAAAACGCTGTTGGGGACATTTCATTAATGTTGACTATAAATCAAAAACTAAGCATTTTTCAGCTGAAATAATGAATGTAGTCCTCTTAATTCTTGCTTCTAAAGCATACGCAAGCAGAAATTTCAATGTACAATGATGTTTTTAAAAAAACAGTCAAAATGTGCTCCACTCGGGCTGAAAACGCTTGTTGGGGACATTACATTAATGTTGACTATAAATCATAAACTAAGCATTTTTCAGCTGAAATAATGAATGTAGTCCTCTTAATTCTTGCTTCTAAAGCATACGCAAAAAGAAATTTCAATGTACAATGATGTTTTTTAAAAAACGGTCAAAATGTGCTCCACTCGGGCTGAAAACGCTGGTTCGGAACATTTCCTTAATGTTGACTATAAATCATAATCTAAGCATTTTATAGCTGAAATAATGAATGTAGTCCTCTTAATTCTTGCTTCTAAAGCATACGCAAGCAGAAATTTCAATGTACAATGATGTTTTTAAAAAAAACAGTCAAAATGCGCTCCACTCGGGCTGAAAACGCTGTTGGGGACATTTCATTAATGTTGACTACAAATCAAAAACTAAGCATTTTTCAGCTGAAATAATGAATGTAGTCCTCTTAATTCTTGCTTCTAAAGCATACGCAAGCAGAAATTTCAATGTACAATGATGTTTTTAAAAAAACAGTCAAAATGTGCTCCACTCGGGCTGAAAACGCTGTTGGGGACATTTCATTAATGTTGACTATAAATCATAAACTAAGCATTTTTCAGCTGAAATAATGAATGTAGTCCTCTTAATTCTTGCTTCTAAAGCATACGCAAGCAGAAATTTCAATGTACAATGATGTTTTTAAAAAAACAGTCAAAATGTGCTCCACTCGGGCTGAAAACGCTGTTGGGGACATTTCATTAATGTTGACTATAAATCATAAACTAAGCATTTTTCAGCTGAAATAATGAATGTAGTCCTCTTAATTCTTGCTTCTAAAGCATACGCAAGCAGAAATTTCAATGTACAATGATGTTTTTAAAAAAACAGTCAAAATGTGCTCCACTCGGGCTGAAAACGCTTGTTTGGGACATTACATTAATGTTGACTATAAATCATAAACTAAGCATTTTTCAGCTGAAATAATGAATGTAGTCCTCTTAATTCTTGCTTCTAAAGCATACGCAAACAGAAATTTCAATGTACAATGATGTTTTTAAAAAAACGGTCAAAATGTGCTCCACTCGGGCTGAAAACGCTTGTTTGGAACATTTCATTAATGTTGACTATAAATCATAAACTAAGCATTTTTCAGCTGAAATAATGAATGTAGTCCTCTTAATTCTTGCTTCTAAAGCATACGCAAGCAGAAATTTCAATGTACAATGATGTTTTTAAAAAAACAGTCAAAATGTGCTCCACTCGGGCTGAAAACGCTGTTGGGGACATTTCATTAATGTTGACTATAAATCAAAAACTAAGCATTTTTCAGCTGAAATAATGAATGTAGTCCTCTTAATTCTTGCTTCTAAAGCATACGCAAGCAGAAATTTCAATGTACAATGATGTTTTTAAAAAAACAGTCAAAATGTGCTCCACTCGGGCTGAAAACGCTTGTTGGGGACATTACATTAATGTTGACTATAAATCATAAACTAAGCATTTTTCAGCTGAAATAATGAATGTAGTCCTCTTAATTCTTGCTTCTAAAGCATACGCAAAAAGAAATTTCAATGTACAATGATGTTTTTTAAAAAACGGTCAAAATGTGCTCCACTCGGGCTGAAAACGCTGGTTCGGAACATTTCCTTAATGTTGACTATAAATCATAATCTAAGCATTTTATAGCTGAAATAATGAATGTAGTCCTCTTAATTCTTGCTTCTAAAGCATACGCAAGCAGAAATTTCAATGTACAATGATGTTTTTAAAAAAAACAGTCAAAATGCGCTCCACTCGGGCTGAAAACGCTGTTGGGGACATTTCATTAATGTTGACTACAAATCAAAAACTAAGCATTTTTCAGCTGAAATAATGAAAGTAGTCCTCTTAATTCTTGCTTCTAAAGCATACGCAAGCAGAAATTTCAATGTACAATGATGTTTTTAAAAAAAGGGTCAAAATGTGCTCCACTCGGGCTGAAAACGCTTGTTTGGAACATTTCATTAATGTTGACTATAAATCATAAACTAAGCATTTTTCAGCTGAAATAATGAATGTAGTCCTCTTAATTCTTGCTTCTAAAGCATACGCAAGCAGATTTTTCAATGTACAATGATGTTTTTAAAAAAGCAGTCAAAATGTGCTCCACTCGGGCTGAAAACGCTTGTTTGGGACATGACATTAATGTTGACTATAAATCATAAACTAAGCATTTTTCAGCTGAAATAATGAATGTAGTCCTCTTAATTCTTGCTTCTAAAGCATACGCAAGCAGAAATTTCAATGTACAATGATGTTTTTAAAAAAACAGTCAAAATGTGCTCCACTCGGGCTGAAAACGCTGTTGGGGACATTTCATTAATGTTGACTATAAATCATAAACTAAGCATTTTTCAGCTGAAATAATGAATGTAGTCCTCTTAATTCTTGCTTCTAAAGCATACGCAAGCAGAAATTTCAATGTACAATGATGTTTTTAAAAAAACAGTCAAAATGTGCTCCACTCGGGCTGAAAACGCTTGTTTGGGACATTACATTAATGTTGACTATAAATCATAAACTAAGCATTTTTCAGCTGAAATAATGAATGTAGTCCTCTTAATTCTTGCTTCTAAAGCATACGCAAACAGAAATTTCAATGTACAATGATGTTTTTAAAAAAACGGTCAAAATGTGCTCCACTCGGGCTGAAAACGCTGTTGGGGACATTTCATTAATGTTGACTACAAATCAAAAACTAAGCATTTTTCAGCTGAAATAATGAATGTAGTCCTCTTAATTCTTGCTTCTAAAGCATACGCAAGCAGAAATTTCAATGTACAATGATGTTTTTAAAAAAACAGTCAAAATGTGCTCCACTCGGGCTGAAAACGCTGTTGGGGACATTTCATTAATGTTGACTATAAATCATAAACTAAGCATTTTTCAGCTGAAATAATGAATGTAGTCCTCTTAATTCTTGCTTCTAAAGCATACGCAAGCAGAAATTTCAGAATTTCAGAATTAAGAGGACTACATTCATTATTTCAGCTGAAAAATGCTTAGTTTATGATTTATAGTCAACATTAATGAAATGTTCCAAACAAGCGTTTTCAGCCCGAGTGGAGCACATTTTGACCGTTTTTTTAAAAACATCATTGTACATTGAAATTTCTGTTTGCGTATGCTTTAGAAGCAAGAATTAAGAGGACTACATTCATTATTTCAGCTGAAAAATGCTTAGTTTATGATTTATAGTCAACATTAATGTAATGTCCCAAACAAGCGTTTTCAGCCCGAGTGGAGCACATTTTGACCGTTTTTTTAAAAACATCATTGTACATTGAAATTTCTGTTTGCGTATGCTTTAGAAGCAAGAATTAAGAGGACTACATTCATTATTTCAGCTGAAAAATGCTTAGTTTATGATATATAGTCAACATTAATGTAATGTCCCAAACAAGCGTTTTCAGCCCGAGTGGAGCACATTTTGACTGTTTTTTTTAAAACATCATTGTACATTGAAATTTCTGCTTGCGTATGCTTTAGAAGCAAGAATTAAGAGGACTACATTCATTATTTCAGCTGAAAAATGCTTAGTTTATGATTTATAGTCAACATTAATGAAATGTCCCCAACAGCGTTTTCAGCCCGAGTGGAGCACATTTTGACTGTTTTTTTAAAAACATCATTGTACATTGAAATTTCTGCTTGCGTATGCTTTAGAAGCAAGAATTAAGAGGACTACATTCATTATTTCAGCTGAAAAATGCTTAGTTTTTGATTTGTAGTCAACATTAATGAAATGTCCCCAACAGCGTTTTCAGCCCGAGTGGAGCACATTTTGACTGTTTTTTTTAAAAACATCATTGTACATTGAAATTTCTGCTTGCGTATGCTTTAGAAGCAAGAATTAAGAGGACTACATTCATTATTTCAGCTGAAAAATGCTTAGTTTATGATTTATAGTCAACATTAAGGAAATGTTCCGAACAAGCGTTTTCAGCCCGAGTGGAGCACATTTTGACCGTTTTTTTAAAAACATCATTGTACATTGAAATTTCTGCTTGCGTATGCTTTAGAAGCAAGAATTAAGAGGACTACATTCATTATTTCAGCTGAAAAATGCTTAGTTTATGATTTATAGTCAACATTAAGGAAATGTTCCGAACAAGCGTTTTCAGCCCGAGTGGAGCACATTTTGACCGTTTTTTTAAAAACATCATTGTACATTGAAATTTCTGTTTGCGTATGCTTTAGAAGCAAGAATTAAGAGGACTACATTCATTATTTCAGCTGAAAAATGCTTAGTTTATGATTTATAGTCAACATTAATGTAATGTCCCAAACAAGCGTTTTCAGCCCGAGTGGAGCACATTTTGACTGTTTTTTTAAAAACATCATTGTACATTGA
This sequence comes from Hippichthys cyanospilos, assembly GCF_059441005.1. Taxonomy (NCBI): domain Eukaryota; kingdom Metazoa; phylum Chordata; class Actinopteri; order Syngnathiformes; family Syngnathidae; genus Hippichthys; species Hippichthys cyanospilos. The sequence continues at coordinate 892,736 of NW_028283380.1, forward strand.
AATTTCTGCTTGCGTATGCTTTAGAAGCAAGAATTAAGAGGACTACATTCATTATTTCAGCTGAAAAATGCTTAGTTTATGATTTATAGTCAACATTAATGAAATGTCCCCAACAGCGTTTTCAGCCCGAGTGGAGCACATTTTGACTGTTTTTTTAAAAACATCATTGTACATTGAAATTTCTGCTTGCGTATGCTTTAGAAGCAAGAATTAAGAGGACTACATTCATTATTTCAGCTGAAAAATGCTTAGTTTATGATTTATAGTCAACATTAATGTCATGTCCCAAACAAGCGTTTTCAGCCCGAGTGGAGCACATTTTGACTGCTTTTTTAAAAACATCATTGTACATTGAAATTTCTGCTTGCGTATGCTTTAGAAGCAAGAATTAAGAGGACTACATTCATTATTTCAGCTGAAAAATGCTTAGTTTATGATTTATAGTCAACATTAATGAAATGTTCCAAACAAGCGTTTTCAGCCCGAGTGGAGCACATTTTGACCCTTTTTTTAAAAACATCATTGTACATTGAAATTTCTGCTTGCGTATGCTTTAGAAGCAAGAATTAAGAGGACTACATTCATTATTTCAGCTGAAAAATGCTTAGTTTATGATTTATAGTCAACATTAATGTCATGTCCCAAACAAGCGTTTTCAGCCCGAGTGGAGCACATTTTGACTGTTTTTTTAAAAACATCATTGTACATTGAAATTTCTGCTTGCGTATGCTTTAGAAGCAAGAATTAAGAGGACTACATTCATTATTTCAGCTGAAAAATGCTTAGTTTATGATTTATAGTCAACATTAATGAAATGTTCCAAACAAGCGTTTTCAGCCCGAGTGGAGCACATTTTGACCCTTTTTTTAAAAACATCATTGTACATTGAAATTTCTGCTTGCGTATGCTTTAGAAGCAAGAATTAAGAGGACTACATTCATTATTTCAGCTGAAAAATGCTTAGTTTATGATTTATAGTCAACATTAATGTCATGTCCCAAACAAGCGTTTTCAGCCCGAGTGGAGCACATTTTGACCGTTTTTTTAAAAACATCATTGTACATTGAAAAATCTGCTTGCGTATGCTTTAGAAGCAAGAATTAAGAGGACTACATTCATTATTTCAGCTGAAAAATGCTTAGTTTATGATTTATAGTCAACATTAATGAAATGTTCCAAACAAGCGTTTTCAGCCCGAGTGGAGCACATTTTGACCCTTTTTTTAAAAACATCATTGTACATTGAAATTTCTGCTTGCGTATGCTTTAGAAGCAAGAATTAAGAGGACTACTTTCATTATTTCAGCTGAAAAATGCTTAGTTTTTGATTTGTAGTCAACATTAATGAAATGTCCCCAACAGCGTTTTCAGCCCGAGTGGAGCGCATTTTGACTGTTTTTTTTAAAAACATCATTGTACATTGAAATTTCTGCTTGCGTATGCTTTAGAAGCAAGAATTAAGAGGACTACATTCATTATTTCAGCTATAAAATGCTTAGATTATGATTTATAGTCAACATTAAGGAAATGTTCCGAACCAGCGTTTTCAGCCCGAGTGGAGCACATTTTGACTGTTTTTTTAAAAACATCATTGTACATTGAAATTTCTGCTTGCGTATGCTTTAGAAGCAAGAATTAAGAGGACTACATTCATTATTTCAGCTGAAAAATGCTTAGTTTATGATTTATAGTCAACATTAATGTAATGTCCCAAACAAGCGTTTTCAGCCCGAGTGGAGCACATTTTGACTGTTTTTTTAAAAACATCATTGTACATTGAAATTTCTGCTTGCGTATGCTTTAGAAGCAAGAATTAAGAGGACTACATTCATTATTTCAGCTGAAAAATGCTTAGTTTATGATTTATAGTCAACATTAATGAAATGTTCCAAACAAGCGTTTTCAGCCCGAGTGGAGCACATTTTGACCGATTTTTTAAAAACATCATTGTACATTGAAATTTCTGTTTGTGTATGCTTTAGAAGCAAGAATTAAGAGGACTACATTCATTATTTAAGCTGAAAAATGCTTAGTTTATGATTTATAGTCAACATTAATGTAATGTCCCAAACAAGCGTTTTCAGCCCGAGTGGAGCACATTTTGACCGTTTTTTTAAAAACATCATTGTACATTGAAATTTCTGTTTGCGTATGCTGTAGAAGCAAGAATTAAGAGGACTACATTCATTATTTCAGCTGAAAAATGCTTAGTTTATGATTTATAGTCAACATTAATGAAATGTCCCCAACAGCGTTTTCAGCCCGAGTGGAGCACATTTTGACCGTTTTTTTAAAAACATCATTGTACATTGAATTTTCTGTTTGTGTATGCTTTAGAAGCAAGAATTAAGAGGACTACATTCATTATTTCAGCTGAAAAATGCTTAGTTTATGATTTATAGTCAACATTAATGAAATGTCCCCAACAGCGTTTTCAGCCCGAGTGGAGCACATTTTGACTGTTTTTTTAAAAACATCATTGTACATTGAAATTTCTGCTTGCGTATGCTTTAGAAGCAAGAATTAAGAGGACTACATTCATTATTTCAGCTGAAAAATGCTTAGTTTATGATTTATAGTCAACATTAATGTAATGTCCCCAACAAGCGTTTTCAGCCCGAGTGGAGCACATTTTGACTGTTTTTTTAAAAACATCATTGTACATTGAAATTTCTGCTTGCGTATGCTTTAGAAGCAAGAATTAAGAGGACTACATTCATTATTTCAGCTGAAAAATGCTTAGTTTTTGATTTATAGTCAACATTAATGAAATGTCCCCAACAGCGTTTTCAGCCCGAGTGGAGCACATTTTGACTGTTTTTTTAAAAACATCATTGTACATTGAAATTTCTGCTTGCGTATGCTTTAGAAGCAAGAATTAAGAGGACTACATTCATTATTTCAGCTGAAAAATGCTTAGTTTATGATTTATAGTCAACATTAATGAAATGTTCCAAACAAGCGTTTTCAGCCCGAGTGGAGCACATTTTGACCGTTTTTTTAAAAACATCATTGTACATTGAAATTTCTGTTTGCGTATGCTTTAGAAGCAAGAATTAAGAGGACTACATTCATTATTTCAGCTGAAAAATGCTTAGTTTATGATTTATAGTCAACATTAATGTAATGTCCCAAACAAGCGTTTTCAGCCCGAGTGGAGCACATTTTGACTGTTTTTTTAAAAACATCATTGTACATTGAAATTTCTGCTTGCGTATGCTTTAGAAGCAAGAATTAAGAGGACTACATTCATTATTTCAGCTGAAAAATGCTTAGTTTATGATTTATAGTCAACATTAATGAAATGTCCCCAACAGCGTTTTCAGCCCGAGTGGAGCACATTTTGACTGTTTTTTTAAAAACATCATTGTACATTGAAATTTCTGCTTGCGTATGCTTTAGAAGCAAGAATTAAGAGGACTACATTCATTATTTCAGCTGAAAAATGCTTAGTTTTTGATTTGTAGTCAACATTAATGAAATGTCCCCAACAGCGTTTTCAGCCCGAGTGGAGCACATTTTGACTGTTTTTTTTAAAAACATCATTGTACATTGAAATTTCTGCTTGCGTATGCTTTAGAAGCAAGAATTAAGAGGACTACATTCATTATTTCAGCTGAAAAATGCTTAGTTTATGATTTATAGTCAACATTAAGGAAATGTTCCGAACAAGCGTTTTCAGCCCGAGTGGAGCACATTTTGACCGTTTTTTTAAAAACATCATTGTACATTGAAATTTCTGCTTGCGTATGCTTTAGAAGCAAGAATTAAGAGGACTACATTCATTATTTCAGCTGAAAAATGCTTAGTTTATGATTTATAGTCAACATTAAGGAAATGTTCCGAACAAGCGTTTTCAGCCCGAGTGGAGCACATTTTGACCGTTTTTTTAAAAACATCATTGTACATTGAAATTTCTGTTTGCGTATGCTTTAGAAGCAAGAATTAAGAGGACTACATTCATTATTTCAGCTGAAAAATGCTTAGTTTATGATTTATAGTCAACATTAATGTAATGTCCCAAACAAGCGTTTTCAGCCCGAGTGGAGCACATTTTGACTGTTTTTTTAAAAACATCATTGTACATTGAAATTTCTGCTTGCGTATGCTTTAGAAGCAAGAATTAAGAGGACTACATTCATTATTTCAGCTGAAAAATGCTTAGTTTATGATTTATAGTCAACATTAATGAAATGTCCCCAACAGCGTTTTCAGCCCGAGTGGAGCACATTTTGACAGTTTTTTTAAAAACATCATTGTACATTGAAATTTCTGCTTGCGTATGCTTTAGAAGCAAGAATTAAGAGGACTACATTCATTATTTCAGCTGAAAAATGCTTAGTTTATGATTTATAGTCAACATTAATGTCATGTCCCAAACAAGCGTTTTCAGCCCGAGTGGAGCACATTTTGACTGCTTTTTTAAAAACATCATTGTACATTGAAATTTCTGCTTGCGTATGCTTTAGAAGCAAGAATTAAGAGGACTACATTCATTATTTCAGCTGAAAAATGCTTAGTTTATGATTTATAGTCAACATTAATGAAATGTTCCAAACAAGCGTTTTCAGCCCGAGTGGAGCACATTTTGACCCTTTTTTTAAAAACATCATTGTACATTGAAATTTCTGCTTGCGTATGCTTTAGAAGCAAGAATTAAGAGGACTACTTTCATTATTTCAGCTGAAAAATGCTTAGTTTTTGATTTGTAGTCAACATTAATGAAATGTCCCCAACAGCGTTTTCAGCCCGAGTGGAGCGCATTTTGACTGTTTTTTTTAAAAACATCATTGTACATTGAAATTTCTGCTTGCGTATGCTTTAGAAGCAAGAATTAAGAGGACTACATTCATTATTTCAGCTATAAAATGCTTAGATTATGATTTATAGTCAACATTAAGGAAATGTTCCGAACCAGCGTTTTCAGCCCGAGTGGAGCACATTTTGACCGTTTTTTAAAAAACATCATTGTACATTGAAATTTCTTTTTGCGTATGCTTTAGAAGCAAGAATTAAGAGGACTACATTCATTATTTCAGCTGAAAAATGCTTAGTTTATGATTTATAGTCAACATTAATGTCATGTCCCAAACAAGCGTTTTCAGCCCGAGTGGAGCACATTTTGACTGTTTTTTTAAAAACATCATTGTACATTGAAATTTCTGCTTGCGTATGCTTTAGAAGCAAGAATTAAGAGGACTACATTCATTATTTCAGCTGAAAAATGCTTAGTTTATGATTTATAGTCAACATTAAGGAAATGTTCCGAACAAGCGTTTTCAGCCCGAGTGGAGCACATTTTGACCGTTTTTTTAAAAACATCATTGTACATTGAAATTTCTGTTTGTGTATGCTTTAGAAGCAAGAATTAAGAGGACTACATTCATTATTTCAGCTGAAAAATGCTTAGTTTATGATTTATAGTCAACATTAATGTCATGTCCCAAACAAGCGTTTTCAGCCCGAGTGGAGCACATTTTGACCGTTTTTTTAAAAACATCATTGTACATTGAAATTTCTGTTTGCGTATGCTTTAGAAGCAAGAATTAAGAGGACTACATTCATTATTTCAGCTGAAAAATGCTTAGTTTATGATTTATAGTCAACATTAATGTAATGTCCCAAACAAGCGTTTTCAGCCCGAGTGGAGCACATTTTGACTGTTTTTTTAAAAACATCATTGTACATTGAAATTTCTGCTTGCGTATGCTTTAGAAGCAAGAATTAAGAGGACTACATTCATTATTTCAGCTGAAAAATGCTTAGTTTATGATTTATAGTCAACATTAATGAAATGTTCCAAACAAGCGTTTTCAGCCCGAGTGGAGCACATTTTGACCGATTTTTTAAAAACATCATTGTACATTGAAATTTCTGTTTGTGTATGCTTTAGAAGCAAGAATTAAGAGGACTACATTCATTATTTAAGCTGAAAAATGCTTAGTTTATGATTTATAGTCAACATTAATGTAATGTCCCAAACAAGCGTTTTCAGCCCGAGTGGAGCACATTTTGACCGTTTTTTTAAAAACATCATTGTACATTGAAATTTCTGTTTGCGTATGCTGTAGAAGCAAGAATTAAGAGGACTACATTCATTATTTCAGCTGAAAAATGCTTAGTTTATGATTTATAGTCAACATTAATGAAATGTCCCCAACAGCGTTTTCAGCCCGAGTGGAGCACATTTTGACCGTTTTTTTAAAAACATCATTGTACATTGAATTTTCTGTTTGTGTATGCTTTAGAAGCAAGAATTAAGAGGACTACATTCATTATTTCAGCTGAAAAATGCTTAGTTTATGATTTATAGTCAACATTAATGAAATGTCCCCAACAGCGTTTTCAGCCCGAGTGGAGCACATTTTGACTGTTTTTTTAAAAACATCATTGTACATTGAAATTTCTGCTTGCGTATGCTTTAGAAGCAAGAATTAAGAGGACTACATTCATTATTTCAGCTGAAAAATGCTTAGTTTATGATTTATAGTCAACATTAATGTAATGTCCCCAACAAGCGTTTTCAGCCCGAGTGGAGCACATTTTGACTGTTTTTTTAAAAACATCATTGTACATTGAAATTTCTGCTTGCGTATGCTTTAGAAGCAAGAATTAAGAGGACTACATTCATTATTTCAGCTGAAAAATGCTTAGTTTTTGATTTATAGTCAACATTAATGAAATGTCCCCAACAGCGTTTTCAGCCCGAGTGGAGCACATTTTGACTGTTTTTTTAAAAACATCATTGTACATTGAAATTTCTGCTTGCGTATGCTTTAGAAGCAAGAATTAAGAGGACTACATTCATTATTTCAGCTGAAAAATGCTTAGTTTATGATTTATAGTCAACATTAATGAAATGTTCCAAACAAGCGTTTTCAGCCCGAGTGGAGCACATTTTGACTGTTTTTTTAAAAACATCATTGTACATTGAAATTTCTGCTTGCGTATGCTTTAGAAGCAAGAATTAAGAGGACTACATTCATTATTTCAGCTGAAAAATGCTTAGTTTTTGATTTATAGTCAACATTAATGAAATGTCCCCAACAGCGTTTTCAGCCCGAGTGGAGCACATTTTGACTGTTTTTTTAAAAACATCATTGTACATTGAAATTTCTGTTTGCGTATGCTTTAGAAGCAAGAATTAAGAGGACTACATTCATTATTTCAGCTGAAAAATGCTTAGTTTATGATTTATAGTCAACATTAATGTAATGTCCCCAACAAGCGTTTTCAGCCCGAGTGGAGCACATTTTGACTGTTTTTTTAAAAACATCATTGTACATTGAAATTTCTGCTTGCGTATGCTTTAGAAGCAAGAATTAAGAGGACTACATTCATTATTTCAGCTGAAAAATGCTTAGTTTTTGATTTATAGTCAACATTAATGAAATGTCCCCAACAGCGTTTTCAGCCCGAGTGGAGCACATTTTGACTGTTTTTTTAAAAACATCATTGTACATTGAAATTTCTGCTTGCGTATGCTTTAGAAGCAAGAATTAAGAGGACTACATTCATTATTTCAGCTGAAAAATGCTTAGTTTATGATTTATAGTCAACATTAATGAAATGTTCCAAACAAGCGTTTTCAGCCCGAGTGGAGCACATTTTGACCGTTTTTTTAAAAACATCATTGTACATTGAAATTTCTGTTTGCGTATGCTTTAGAAGCAAGAATTAAGAGGACTACATTCATTATTTCAGCTGAAAAATGCTTAGTTTATGATTTATAGTCAACATTAATGTAATGTCCCAAACAAGCGTTTTCAGCCCGAGTGGAGCACATTTTGACTGTTTTTTTAAAAACATCATTGTACATTGAAATTTCTGCTTGCGTATGCTTTAGAAGCAAGAATTAAGAGGACTACATTCATTATTTCAGCTGAAAAATGCTTAGTTTATGATTTATAGTCAACATTAATGAAATGTCCCCAACAGCGTTTTCAGCCCGAGTGGAGCACATTTTGACTGTTTTTTTAAAAACATCATTGTACATTGAAATTTCTGCTTGCGTATGCTTTAGAAGCAAGAATTAAGAGGACTACATTCATTATTTCAGCTGAAAAATGCTTAGTTTTTGATTTGTAGTCAACATTAATGAAATGTCCCCAACAGCGTTTTCAGCCCGAGTGGAGCACATTTTGACTGTTTTTTTTAAAAACATCATTGTACATTGAAATTTCTGCTTGCGTATGCTTTAGAAGCAAGAATTAAGAGGACTACATTCATTATTTCAGCTGAAAAATGCTTAGTTTATGATTTATAGTCAACATTAATGAAATGTCCCCAACAGCGTTTTCAGCCCGAGTGGAGCACATTTTGACTGTTTTTTTAAAAACATCATTGTACATTGAAATTTCTGCTTGCGTATGCTTTAGAAGCAAGAATTAAGAGGACTACATTCATTATTTCAGCTGAAAAATGCTTAGTTTTTGATTTGTAGTCAACATTAATGAAATGTCCCCAACAGCGTTTTCAGCCCGAGTGGAGCACATTTTGACTGTTTTTTTTAAAAACATCATTGTACATTGAAATTTCTGCTTGCGTATGCTTTAGAAGCAAGAATTAAGAGGACTACATTCATTATTTCAGCTGAAAAATGCTTAGTTTATGATTTATAGTCAACATTAATGAAATGTTCCAAACAAGCGTTTTCAGCCCGAGTGGAGCACATTTTGACCGTTTTTTTAAAAACATCATTGTACATTGAAATTTCTGTTTGCGTATGCTTTAGAAGCAAGAATTAAGAGGACTACATTCATTATTTCAGCTGAAAAATGCTTAGTTTATGATTTATAGTCAACATTAATGTAATGTCCCAAACAAGCGTTTTCAGCCCGAGTGGAGCACATTTTGACCGTTTTTTTAAAAACATCATTGTACATTGAAATTTCTGTTTGCGTATGCTTTAGAAGCAAGAATTAAGAGGACTACATTCATTATTTCAGCTGAAAAATGCTTAGTTTATGATTTATAGTCAACATTAATGTAATGTCCCAAACAAGCGTTTTCAGCCCGAGTGGAGCACATTTTGACTGTTTTTTTTAAAACATCATTGTACATTGAAATTTCTGCTTGCGTATGCTTTAGAAGCAAGAATTAAGAGGACTACATTCATTATTTCAGCTGAAAAATGCTTAGTTTATGATTTATAGTCAACATTAATGAAATGTCCCCAACAGCGTTTTCAGCCCGAGTGGAGCACATTTTGACTGTTTTTTTAAAAACATCATTGTACATTGAAATTTCTGCTTGCGTATGCTTTAGAAGCAAGAATTAAGAGGACTACATTCATTATTTCAGCTGAAAAATGCTTAGTTTATGATTTATAGTCAACATTAATGTAATGTCCCAAACAAGCGTTTTCAGCCCGAGTGGAGCACATTTTGACTGTTTTTTTTAAAACATCATTGTACATTGAAATTTCTGCTTGCGTATGCTTTAGAAGCAAGAATTAAGAGGACTACATTCATTATTTCAGCTGAAAAATGCTTAGTTTATGTTAGGGTAGGGTTTAGGGTTAGGTTTATGGTTATAGGCCGGGAGCCGGTAAAGACCGCCATCCCGTGGTGCACTCGCCACGTCGGGGCAAACTTACGGGAACCCCCTTTGTCACCGTGCCTCATGGTGTGAACCTGGACATCTCGTCTCCAGTGCCCACGTGCGGGTCCTTGACCTCCCGCAGCTGCTTTGGCCTCTGGGACTCGTGTGTGAATATGTTCCGAGAATGGGCCGATGTAATGTATGTGGCTACCACCTGGTTAGCCACATTAGCTTTGGCCCCTGATTCTCCCGACGGATCGGCTGCCCGCCATTGCGTCGCCGCTACCGTCCGCGAAGTCCCTTGACGTTCTTGTATCTTTTTCTTGGCCTGATGTTTTAGGAAAGAGCCGAGCTAATGCAACCGGTTGACATCCGGTTAGCCACATTAGCATTGGCCCTTGCCTTTCCCGACGGGTCAGTCACCCGTCATGACGTCGCAGGTTCCATCCGCGAAGTCCACGTCAAAGCTCAAGGTCAAAGTTTCAAATCCAGATTTAGCTTAATGTATTCCGCTAACTTGCAGTTAGCCACATTAGCTTTGGCCCTCGTCCGTCGACGAGGTAATTTTAGGACACATCATCAGTGGAGAACCCAAGTTCATCGGGTGTTTCGGGTCTTTAATCTCCAGACACCCTCCCTTGGGCGACCCAGCCAGGGGTGATCAGTTCCTGGTTTGTGTCCATGTATTGTTGCAAAGTTGTCTTTTCTTACTGTGTTGTGGCTCCTCACGTCCTTCCTCTTCGAGCTCCGTCGTCCAAATGGCTCCTTGCGGACGTGCGCAGACGCTTTTATAGGAGTGGGGATCTTTCCCCACAGTGCCCTCTTGTGGCCCATTGGAGAAGTGCACTTCCTCCTGTTGCTCCCAGTTTTTGGCTTGAATTTCTCTTCTTATCTGATTGTTGAACATGCTGTGTGATGTGCTCACTTACCTGCTCCTCTTCTTATCAATTGTCCCACGACGAATTTGTTGATCCATCTTTTATTCTTGTGATGATGAATCCCTTGTCGTTTTTCCTGGTTCTCTTCTCATCCGTTGTCCCCCGACGAATCCTCTTGTTGCTCCGTTGTACTATCTCACTCCTGTCCTTCCTCTTCAAGTTCCGCTGTCCAAATGGCGTTTTGCGGAAGTGCGCAAACGTTTTTTTTATCCAAGTGAGGATCTTTCCTCACAGTGCCTCCTGTGGTCCGTCCGTGAAAGTCCACTTCATCCTGTCGCTCTGTTTTTTTCCTTTTTTCCACCGAATGTTGTCTTCACTTACCTGTTTCTCTTCACATCCGCTGTCCCCCGACGAATCTTCTTGTTGCTCCGTTGTACTACTTCACTTACCTGTGTTGTCCTTCCAATCCTTCTACTTACCTTGAAACCCTTTTGCCTTTGTTTCAGGTCCTCGTCCTAACTCCCCGAGCCCTGACTGATGTTCGTTTCAGGGCTCAAATGGGAAGTAAGACCGACCCAGGGAAATGGGGATTAGGGTTGGGATTAGGATGAGGGTCAGGGTTGGGATTAGGATAAGGAATAGGGTTGAGATTAGGATAAGGAATAGGGTTGGGATTAGGATAAGGAACAGGGTTGGGATTAGGATAAGGAACAGGGTTGAGATTAGGATAAGGAATAGGGTTGGGATTAGGATAAGGAATAGGGTTGGGATTAGGATAAAGAATAGGGTTGGGATTAGGATAAGGAATAGGGTTGAGATTAGGATAAGGAATAGGGTTGGGATTAGGATAAGGAATAGGGTTGGGATTAGAATAAGGAATAGGGTTGGGATTAGAATAAGGAATAGGGTTGGGATTAGGATTAGGCACTGGTTGGGGTTAGACGAGGTGTCGTTACCGCCGTCGTCGCCGTAGCGTCACCAGTGCCCACGTGCGGGTCCTTGACCTCACGCAGCTGCTTTGGCCTCTGGGACTCGTGTGTGAATATGTTTCGAGAATGGGCCGATGTAACGGATGTGGCCACCACCTGGTTAGCCACATTAGCTTTGGCCCTTGATTCTCCCGACGGATCGGCTGCCCGCTATTGCGTCGCCGCTACCGTCCGTGAAGTCCATTGATGTTCTTTTATTTCCTTTTTCTTGCCCTGATGTTTTAGGAAAGAGCCGAGCTAATGCAACCGGTTGACCTCCGGTTAACCACATTAGCATCGGCCCTTGCCTTTCCCGACGGGTCAGTCACCCGTCATGGCGTCGTCGATTCCATCCGCGAGGTCCACGTCAATGTTCAAGGTCCAGGCCCAGCTAATGTATTCGGCTAGCACCCAGCTAGCTACATTAGCCTTGGCCTTTACCCTTCTTGATGGGTCAATTGTCCCCCGTTGTCACACTCTTGTCCAGGTTCCCCCACTCGGCTCGTGGCGCAGAAAGGAACCCGGGTTCACCCCGCCAGGCCCGGGCAGGTTAGGTTTATGGTTATAGGCCGGGAGCCGGTAAAGACCGCCATCCCGTGGTGCACTCGCCACGTCGGGGCAAACTTACGGGAACCCCCTTTGTCACCGTGCCTCATGGTGTGAACCTGGACATCTCGTCTCCAGTGCCCACGTGCGGGTCCTTGACCTCCCGCAGCTGCTTTGGCCTCTGGGACTCGTGTGTGAATATGTTCCGAGAATGGGCCGATGTAATGTATGTGGCTACCACCTGGTTAGCCACATTAGCTTTGGCCCCTGATTCTCCCGACGGATCGGCTGCCCGCCATTGCGTCGCCGCTACCGTCCGCGAAGTCCCTTG